>NW_019525077.1:52796-105018 GCF_002814215.2 Seriola lalandi dorsalis
GGGGGGGGGGTATCTGGGTGTTATGCATGTGTGAGTGAATAAGATGATGAGGGGGTGAAAGGCTGGTGGGTGTGGGACACTGGGCTGCACAGAGAGGTTTTTCTTCTTTTTTTTTCCTTCTCCAAAGAGTCTAATTTGAAAAGCAGCAGGGGGCTGATGGGTAAAAGACGGACAGACCTCAGCAAAGGTCAGAGTGAGCCAGGAGTAAACGGAGAGAGAGAGAGACGGAGTGATAGATAAAAGACAAAAAACGTTCACCTGTCTCTGTACATCACACAGAGACTGACTTTTTGTGCTGCTTTTAGCGAGACACTAAACTAATCACTAACTCTTGGCAGCTAGCTAACAATCTGACTCTGACCGTCATCACTACATTAACAATTCACTTACTCTGCTAATGCTCGTGCACTATGTTGGCAGCTAGTAGAGGGGAAATAAATGCAGAAGGGTTATTTATTGTAGAGGTGTTGTAAAACTATTTGATATTTGTAGGTATTTTGTGGGACATTCGTGTTCGTCTAATCCCCTAAAAGCATCCAGACATATGTGGATGTAATTTTTGTCATTAAAAGTTGTCACGTGTAGGGGAACTGATCGACACTAAAGTCTTGTGGCCGCACTGTGATACAGTCCCATCGTCAGCATTTCTAATTTACTCAGTGGCGGCGGTTATGTATCTCGTTATTGAGCTGGCCAGTTAACCGTGAGACGGTTCTGATGTTAAGGCAGGTCGCCTGTAGTGCAGACGGTACAGACAGACAAGTAAGTAAAATTAAAAACAGTTGTTTTGCTAAAATAACGTGCAACCTGTAAAGTGAAAGCTTTGTTGTTTCTTTTCCTCTCTTGTTTTGTTCATTGATGCTCAAAGGCTTCATCAGATTTGTCACATTTGACACAATTAAAAAAATGAAGTGTGAAAAGTAAATATTCAGCAGTCGAGTACAACACTGTTAATCTCAGGGGATCATATTATTATACATTATAGGTTCCTATTCCCTCTCTTTTTAACCATGATCATGATTTCTCCACAACCTTTATCACTTAGTTACAATTGCAACCATGACGATGAACTTTCCCTAACCTTAATTGAGCACTTTAATCTGAACTATGCGCTTTCCCTCACCAACTCGTTTTTTTTTTTGTGTGTGTGTGTGAATCCAACCAAACCTCAACCATAAAACAGATTGAATTTTCTACAGTAATTTGTAACGGTGTTGGAGGACACGGACAAATCATTCTGGCAATAGCGGCGTCAGCGTTATCTACAAACAACATATTGTGTCACACGGACTGCTTGCTGGTCTCTGTATGCGTGCACTCTACTGTTAAGTATTTTACTTGTGCACATGATATTGTTCATAGCAACCATATGAGGTTTGGCAGCACAGACAAACTTCTGAGGCAGAGAGAGATGAAGAGGGAGGAAGAGGCTCTTGTCAAGACCTCCTCGGACAGGTTTGTTTTCTTCTCTACTCTGAACCTCTAAGGAAAAGATCAACTCTTCCTCTCCTCTCTCCTCGGGCTCGGTACCTGGTGCTGGGTACCTCAAACTCCTCACACAAACAGACAGAGTGCCTGGAAGAGGCAAAACTCCTGGACTTCAATAGACACAGGAGAGATGTTTTCACTCTCTCATTCATATCTCATGTTTCTTTCATCTCGTCGATGAACTCTGAAAGACCTGGCTGCAGATAGGACGCTTGAAAGGCTTAAAAGGATCTTTGTAACATCCTGAGACGAGCGAAGGAGGGAGGGTGGACTCCAAACATTGTCTTAACCACCACAAACCACCATCCAAATTCTCACTGTTCATTGTCCCGCATCTTTTCTGCGCAATAACTGTGGAACGCAGGAAGAACACCCGCGGTCGACCCGATTTGGAGGCATGACCGAATCCCGTCTTTCTCAGATGGCTTCATCTATTTTGATTACAGACCCCCCTCCGAGCGCTGGACATCTCCTCTCCAGGCGGGTAATGGGAACGAGATGGGAAATAGCACCAGCCTCGTTACATTTCCTTTGTTATTCTGAAAGGCAATCATCTCCGTGGCCGTGATGTATGTGAGCTGTAATCAGTGACTGGCTGAGCGGGAGCGGGGCACGAGAAGGTGTATGTGGAGACAAACAGAAAACCGACAGAACGCCACTGTGGACGTTTGGACGTAAAGAAAGACAAATGGCAGAGGAAATGAAGGTGGGACCCAGCAAATAAAGAAAAAGGAAGGAGACCCGGGTGTGAAGAGAGATGGATGATGGGGGGTGGGGGGGTGGGGGACACTGAATGGAAGACTAAATAAAAGAAGGAGGACAGACAGAGTTTTATCTGACTCTCACAGCCTTGGTGATATGACAGGCTTGGCAATCCAAAGCGTTTCACCATGCCACCCCCAACCAGGGACAATCTTCCTTGCAGCCTTACACACACACCCTCCTGCAGAGCACACACACACACACACACACACACACACACACACACAGCAACTGTACCTCAGCCTCATCCTGCCTCCCTGCCGCCCGTCTCCTCCCTCCCCGCCACCCTGCATCTCTCTGCACAGGATTATCCTTCCCCCACCCCCCAAATACCATCGCTCAGTAAAAAGATATTTCCAAGGGCCTGGTTCGCAGGGAGTCAAACGCTGCGTACTCGCACAAAAGGCAAAGGCGCTGCACACATGCAGATGAGACAAGATACACACACACACACGCACACACACACACCAAAACTTATAAGACATGGGGACTCTCCCAAAACGCACATGACAGCATCTGCCTTTCACAGATAATTACACTCCACCCTCCCCCTTTTCTTTTTTTTCTCCCTCCATCTCTATCCTCCCCCGGCCTGGGCGAGATACTTGTGTTTGTCAATATGGAGAATTCACGCATCATTGACAGTCTTGGCATTGTTGTCGTTGCTGCTGTTGTTGTTGTTGTTGTTTGTTCTCCCTATCCGCGCCGGCTAATGTGAATCACAAGAAGCGATGAGCGGGAAAGACAAGGACTTGCAATGACTCATGTGAGCCTCATTGAGCAGAGCCAAGAGGCTAACGTAGAGCTCATGTGGCGCCGCTAAAATAAAAAGAAGAGCCGTCCAGCCCATTAAGTGGTTCAAATACCAGCAGGGGCAAGAATGAAGTATCCTAAACTCGTTCATCTCCCTTTAGTGCAGCTAGTTTTAACCTGCATCAAAACTTTTTAGTGCAACATCTCATTCAAAAGCAATTTAAAGTGCTGTAGAAAATAAATATAAAATATAGATATAAAACACATACCAACAAAGTTTTTGCTTTAGGAAATGGCTTTTTCAAAATTCTTGTTAAAAAAATAATTTTTTAATGTATATTTTTTATGTATGTTTTAGTATAGTTTTTTTTAAGACAATTTTCAACAAAATATAATAAGTGCAAAATGGACATATAAGAATTTTCAAAGTAAATGAAATGTTTTTTTATCAAAAATATTTTAGAAAACAGTGAAAGAAAGTTCAAGAAAAAGTCTAATTTCAGTTACATGTACATAGATGTTTCTTATTTCTAAATCCAACCCTGTCTCGTTTCTAATACGTCAAGATTAAAAGTTTACTTTTAAAATATTTCAGGGCGGAAAGGTGCGCTCGTGTTTTATTTATGAGCAGCTAAGAGGCTGCTGCAGGGCATCCCCATTAGCATGGTGCTGGGGTTTGTTAGCGGATCCTAAACAGGGACGGATTCAAACGGCTCACGGAGAAAATAATTAAGAGAACAGGAAACAGAACAAAGGTGTGGGTTATAGAGGACGAGGGAAGGTGAGAGCGAGGGTTAGGAGGAGGTGGAGGAGGGAGAAGAAGGTCATGAGGTGAGGTGGAAGCGAAGCGACTTGACAGCAGGGAAGTATTCCTGCTTACAGTCACAAGGGACTCACACAACCACTTAACACAAGGCATGTGTCTAACTGTGCGGCGCACACAGACACAAACCTCCCAAAAGCTTCCTCTCTTTGTCTCAGTTGCCCACATACACACACACACACACACACACACACACACACACACACACACACACACACACACACACACAAACACACACACACACACTGCACTGTGATTGGCATCAGCCCACAGTTTGCCGCCTCACATCAAAATAATGACTGTAGGTGCTCTGAATTCGGCTGTTTGCTGCCTGCAGCTAACGCACATGAGACAGAGTTCATATGTAGGACAGGGAGTATCAGCTGCATTCGCTGAGAAGCACTAAAATCCTATGTTGCTGTCGTCGTCTGGCA
This sequence comes from Seriola lalandi dorsalis, assembly GCF_002814215.2. Taxonomy (NCBI): domain Eukaryota; kingdom Metazoa; phylum Chordata; class Actinopteri; order Carangiformes; family Carangidae; genus Seriola; species Seriola lalandi. The sequence goes on from NW_019525077.1 coordinate 57,057, forward strand.
GAGGCCAACGTAAATCATGCATCATCATCTCGGCAGTGACTCGTTATCAAAAATGTTCTGGGCTTTGTAGTCAGGAAATAATGAGGCGGAGGGAGGTGGTGAGTGGTAACCAGTGTGAGCAGTGTAATGTCTGTGAAGGGGATAAAAGAGCTGCTGTAATATTTGATTCAGTGCACAAATCTGAGGTTTATGCTGCAGTTTGTAGTCTGATCATATGTTGTGCAGTAACGGTGATGGGACACTACAAGAATCAAAAATCATTTTCAAACACATCAAAACATCATCGTCTCTATTGGTGTACAAATTTGAAAATTCTGCTCATCTACTGGGCCTTAAAACCAGAAATACATCTGAAGTTTACCAATTGCATCCACCTCAGTGGGGGTGAGAGGTTATGCGGGTACTTACAAAGATGGCAGCAAATCGATCGAGCCTTGACATGAACATCAGTGTGATATCTAATGTATACATTTAATAAGAAACAGTGAGCAGAGCAACTTTATCATACACACCTACGTGACAGCACATGGTTAAAATAATGACTTCTACTCATCAACTATGCAAATTCACCTTCGTTCAACTTTTGACCTCCACAGTCTCGCTGTTCGCAGCGTCTGCTGGCTCAGGTCGGAGCTTCCACCGAAACAGGAAATGCTTTCTTTAACTCGTCAGCCGTACAGGGAGAGACGGAGCCTCTTCAGCCTGAAGAATAGATACACAGAGAACCAGTTGAGCCCAGCAGCTGCGAGCCAGACCGATGTTTACATGACGGAGGGAAGTCTAACGGAGCACTATACTTGGTCACCGATCGTCATTTTGAGCTGAACTCAGAACCACAGCGAGTGATGAATGTGTGAAGCAGGAATTTTTTTGTGGAGAAGTCTTGGATTTAGCTCAAAGCACCACAGCCTCACTGAGATAAAGGCTTTTCGTCTTGTTACCTTGTCGATCCAGGTCATTTATAAAAAATAACACGTGATGCTGATATACGCAGGATTTTATTTCTTCATTTACTCATATATGTATTTCACACATATATCTGCTTGTGTGGCTGGTGCAGCATCTCATTTCTCAAACATGATTTTGAGGTAAAAAAAAATATAGAAAATACTTCAGCTCCTTTCGTTATAAAATACATGAGGCTGGACTTGGTTTTGTTGATATAAAATCTAAATCACAAGACGTTCAGAGCAGACAAGTACAAACTGTTACTTCTTTTGGCCATGAAAATGTGCATGGGTTTGTATTTTAAAGTACTCTAAACAAAACAAACATACATTTTTAACCAGTTGAAATGAAGCCTCTTATAAATACGACTTCATCACTGTTTTTTGTTTTTTATGTACGACTGAAATCATATTCAATCTAACTGCATCTCTGTTGTGCCAAGTGAACAGTCACCACACCCATAACACCTTCATAAACAAACTGTACATTGACGCTCCCGTGCACAGTTAGCGAGGGATGAGCGAAGGTTGCAGCATCGATGACGACAATGTCACCAGGCCAGGGGATAGCACAGAAGGTCGGGGGTGCAGCCATGCTCCCTGAAGGTACAATTAGCGCTCTGCTACAGGAACAACGCTAGACAGGGTTTCTCCTCTGAACGGGAACATTGTTACACTAATTAATAAGTCAGTCGCATCAGGGCGGCTTCGGCACAATCACAACAATAACAACAGCAACAGGAAAAGCACTGGGACCAACAGAAAAACAAGAGGAAAGGTTTAGTGTTGCTAACAACTGTGAGCTTTTTTTTTGTTGCTTTTTTTTATCCTCACTAAGTCTTTGCTGTTAAAAAATTACAGCTGCAGTTTAAAAACCATTTTCATGTTGGATGTTTGTTCAGTTTGTAAAAGTCTTAGGAGTAAAGCATCTGTCTTCACCACACAGGGAGAAGTGAATGAGCTAAGGCACCAGCATACCAACTTCTCTCGCCAGAGCAAAACTCAGTGCTGCCTTAATGTCCAATTTATACTATATAAACTCATTAGGTTTGTTTCCATTAACTTACTTAATGCAAAACTTGAAATTACCTTAAAAAAGAGAAATGGAAACACCTGAATTTTGAAAAAAAAATGTTGCAAAAAAAGAAACGTTTTTCAGACGATTCAATAAAGCAAAAAGATTCAAGTCGTAGTTGCTGCCGAATCAGGCCCCAGGAAGCCGGTTCCCACCGAGAGGCAGATGCTGGAAATCTGTCGTCACGTTTAATTAGATCGATATTGTGACAGGAGAAAACCCCAGCTTTATTCGCATAACATCATTCAGTGGAAAGACAGACCATTTGCAAGTGTGCTTCTGTTTTTGTGCAAAACTGTGATGGAAACCCGGAAATGTTTTTTTAGGTGGATACCTCACTGCTATAGGTTTGTAGTGACACCATTTAAATTAGCTGCTATTGTTGTGCTGCATATTTGTGACAGTTAGCAAGTGAAACCAAATATAAACAGTGAGTGTACAGATCCTGTTATTGATGGATTTTCACCAACGGCTGTCACAGAGATTTTGTACCTGTCATACATCTTTTCCCACTTGTCTGTGTGTAGTAACGGCCTGAACGATATATGAACGTGGCATGAACTGAAACTCTCACCTTGTCTTGACTGGAGTAACACGTCTGCGTACGATGTGCCAGAAACACACAGGTGTGGATGATGACATTAACGATGGCTCCGCTCCAGCTGGGACTGGAACACACAATTGGGCCGTAGTCGTTGTTAATGTGATGAGGTAATGCAAACTGAGGGAGAGTATCTGCACCAAAATGCAAATTACATTAAAATTATCTGACTGAATATTTTTATTCATCAGAACGTCCCCCCCCACACACACACCCCATACAGAGACAAGAGAGAACAAAAGGAAAACACACAGCGCTGTAATCAGACTTCATAAATTAAACATAAAAATGTTCTGTTGATGATGCGTCTTCAATAGAAAAGAAAAATTAAAAACGGATCTAAACCTAATCTTAAACCACAACTTGTCATTTGTGGCAGAGCAAAGCGTTGCCTTTTGGTTCTTTTTAAAACACTAACACACTCTCAGGATCAGCAGCAATACGGATGCTTTCGACTTCTCTGACGGCTCCAGTCCTGGCGGCACTGAGGGGCCCAAACGATCTTCAGTGGACGCCAAAAAGTCTCCTGCTAAAGCTGTGTACCACGCTCGCCACTGGAACCAACCTGAGCCGGAGGAGATGCCTGCACCTCCCCTTTCTCGATCTCAAACTGCTCCAGCCATTTTATGGAGCAGCAGCAAGGTCGGCAACACCCATAAAGATGACGGCTTGTTCAAAGCCCCTCCACCTCCACCCAAAGTCATTAATTGTCTTAACACACATGTGTGTGTTAAGACAATTAATGAGTGTGTCGGGTTTGTGTTGGGAAGAAGGGGCAGATCCCTTGCAATGACACAGATGACAGTAAATGGGCAGAATGCAAAATGTATTCAATGATTAAGCAATTACAATTTAAACAACTAAGTAAAACAATGGAAACCAATGGGAAATTTATTCAGCTAATTTGATAAAAACCTGCAATTTAAAAATATTTGATCTATTATAAAAGGAGGGGAGTGCTAGGGGATTGTGGGCCGCAGCCGCAACAGTGGTGAGCTACAGGCTGAACTGGGGCAGAGCACCTCGCCACGCTCCAGTGCCCCAGACACACATACTGTAAACCGCACAGCAAAATATAAGAGGAAAAATATATCTGTTCTTGTGGAGGGAGAGCAAGAAAACTACCAAACACACAATTGGGGGGTGTGAAGCATCGGTGAGGAAAACCCTCCACCGTCTGCGTGTCCGCGCTCGCCACCAGTCCAACAGCACTGGTACAAAGACAGAAAACACCTTTTAGAATATGTGCAGTGAGGCACTACAATAATCCACTTCTTAAACTTCTTAAGGGGGAGTAATAATTGCCACTAAGGGCTAAAGAATTCACTGAAAGGAAATAAAGACCTGAATAATACAATCAGAGATAAACCTACTTTACCAACAAAATAAACAAAAACTAAACAAACTGAAGAAACTAAACTAAACAAAACAGCAGTGGCAAACAAATATCTCTGAAGGGGAAAAAACACATTAACATGTTGCCAAACACTTATAATATAAATAAAAACATGACACTGGTGATTTTACACCTCTGCCTCTTTGTATTACGCAATACAGACCTAGGGCATACACACAAAATAAACCTCCCAACCGCCATGACTCAACTTAAAACTAAAATACCACATACCGGCGCCTGAGCAGCCACCAGTTGTAGCACCAGGAAGGATGAGGAAAAGCAGCACAAATTTTTACACTTGATTTTTGATCAGCCAAACATACGTGTTAACTGATGAGGCTTTGAGGTGCTGGATGGCAGAATTTTTTTTCACCCTTCAGACAGTCAGGCTAGCTGTTTCCCTTTGTATCCATTCTTTGTGCTAAGCTAAGCTAACCTTGCCGTCTCCTGGCCCTGGAGGGGTGTCAAATCTAATTCTCTGCAAGAAAAGTAATGTAGCGTAATTCCCAACATGTAGAACTACTCCTTTAAAGGTCCCACATTTTACACTTTTCTGGTGTTTTATTTGAAGTGTTGATATTCATAAGAAGATATATTTGTGGTTTTAAGAACCAAAAACCATCTCAGTGTAGTTTTACATCTCCTCTCTCAGGCTTCTCTCTGGAGCTCGAGCAACAACAGGTCGGCTGACTGTTTTCTGAGTGATTGAATAAAAATATAGCAGATTTCAGGACCAAATCCTGCAATGTTGAATGGTGGGTCTGGGTGGGCGGGGCTTGTGGCATTACTGAGAGTGGTGACTGCTTTGTTGGGACATCACAAAGTCACATAAGTCCTGACGGCTTGTTTTAGGGCTCAGTTTCTGAATACAGGCTGTGTGCATTTCTCTGTGGACTGAGGCTTTGATACTCTCACAGTATTAATACAGAACCTAGACCTGATCTATAATCAACCAAGACATGGAAATCTAAATTTATTCAATATGGGACCTTTAACTAAGCGCCACTTGTTGTCAACTCAGAGATTTTGTCCCTGGCTAGTCTTCAGTGATCATATTTATACGTGTCTTTAGGTGTCATTCTTCAAAGCTTGTCCATCGTATAATATGGGACTCTTCCAGCTTATGTAAAAACAAGCTCTGTCAACACCCAAACACACACTCACCCCAGGGAGCTCACAATCTTCTCTGTGGTTAAGCAGCTGATCTTTTGTGTTCAAACACATGGGGGTCTAAGTGCCTTGCTAAAGGGCAAGACATTGCTTAAGAAGAAGAGAGTATTTCACTATTCACTGCCTTTGAATAAATATACAGTATTTGTGGCCCAAACATGCCCAGAGATGATGATGGCTGATCATGTGTGGCCGCTCACAGATTTGTTTGTTCTTGCAGCAGAATAGATGATATTTGACGCTCTGCTAAAACAAACCGTCTTGGATGTAAGATCAGTTGACTCCTCTAATGCATCTGTGAAAATGTGTGTTCTTAACACTTAAAGAAACGCTCTGAAACATCACACACATTAAACCCAACACCAGGAGACGTATTGCAGCACTCACGACTTTCTAGTATTCACTGCACCTTGTCTTATATACTGTAAAAGTGGTTCGGCTGAACTCGTGGGGAGGGTGGGGTGGGGTGGGGTTAGTGCTCCTTGGGGAGACCGTAAACCTCATAACAGCATTAATTTTCAAAGCATCTCCTCTCTGTCTGCTTCAGACGTAGATTCATATTTTAATATCTTTTGGCCGTAATCGCTTCGCAGCCCGATATCCTGGGCTGAAACTAAAACTGCTCGGGCAGAGACTTTGTAAAATGGCATGTAAGAGTGCAGAAGCATCTCAGGACATATGGGATCGTGAAACAGTAGAGCAAGCATGCGTGCGTGGAGCAACTGCTATGTTATGAGATGAAAAGAAACACTACGTGGCGGCACTCTTTTCATCTGACTGTTGCCGACTCCGGCTCCCCTGCTAACAGGAAACATTTCAGATTTTATTTTGTTGTTTTCGTGAAGACGGTTCGATGATGTTGGATTTTCAAATAACATCTGTTAGTGTATTTGAATCTTTCACCTACAGAGATGCAGATGTGCTTTGAAAATCTCAAGCAACCCTGTCTTGAGGTGACAGGGTTGTATCGTAAATAAAATATTGTTTGTACCTAATGTTATCATTGGATCAGTTGGAAGTTCATACAGTCTCTCATCTGTTAATGATTATCATAAACCATTGATACAGCACTAGTATTACTGATATGCATAACAGACAGTTGAAGCAAGATTACACTCGAGTCTGCTTGTTTTCACAGCAGCTCTGTTTACTCTGTTACAGTGGCATGTACTGTATGTACAGGGTTTCTATGGGATGGAACAAGTTCCCAAACAGTATTAAAGAATGAAAAAAGTCTCATCACATTGAATGAAACTAATTCAGATACATTTTTTTCACCTGATATCTTAGTTTTCATTAATTTTTTGGAATATTTATGTTCTTAAATGTTGTATCAGTATTAGCTTTGCATGTTTGTGCTTGCTTTGCACACTCATTCTTTATATTATATGTGGTAATGAGAACCATTTATTGATATTATTGGTAGTTTTTTGCATTGTTGTTTATTTGGCTGTGCTGTATTAAGAACAGCTTGTTTTGTTTTATCTATTTTCAATTTGTTTCTTTTGGACCTTGTTTTTAATGTGCAGGTCTCAGGAAGATTAGCTAATGAATGTCAAATGAAATACGTATATAAACAAATAACTTACAATGATGGTTGCAGGCAGAAGATTCTTTTGTTTGTTGTTGATTTTTATGATTTGACACTGTAACTTCTTCACTTTAAGAGCTACGCTCTCTATCGGTCCTGAAATGTGTTAATGCGCTGGAATAAACTAACTATCAAATGTTATTTTTGATTTACATTAAATATTGCTTGCTTTATCAGCAGCACTTTTTGCCAAACGTGTCAGTTTTCCAGTATTAAAGAAGAAAGACGGGGAGTGAGACAGCAAAGTGAGAAATAACCTTTATTTTTTTTTCTGGCTCATAGGTTGTCAAATTGAAGAGCTCCCTCCTGAGGCCCCCTGCTGACTGATAACAAGCACAACTCAGTGCAAATCTGGGAGCTTCATGAGTGTGTGCACATAACCTCCACTCCACCGCTGTGTGTGTGTGTGTGTTTGTGTGTGTGTGTGTGTGTGTGGCACCATGCTGTGGACGGTGCTACTAGCGCTGCTGGTGCTTCTGCTGCTGCAGACTCAGCTGTCTCTGTGCTTAAGGGAATTACGCACAGGGGGTTCCAGCTCCCCTGCTTACTCCTCTTCATCATCGTCTTCCTCCTCCTCTTACAATGCCACCCAGCAGCGGCTACCCGGAGCCATTATTATTGGTGTGCGTAAAGGCGGCACCAGAGCCCTGCTGGAGATGCTCAACCTGCACCCAGATGTGGAGGTTGCAAAGGCTGAGGTAAAACCCCGTCACTGTTACCTAACTGTCTACTCACCATTAGGGGAAAGTAACTGAGTAGATTTACTAAAGTATTTTATTTTAGTGCAATTTTTCCAGGACTTTACTTGAGCATTTCCATCTTCTGCTCCAATACATTCATATGACAGCTACAGTTATTAGTTAGCTTTCAGAGTAAGATTTTACATTTAAGACAAATTATCATTTAATTTAAATACAGATGAATCCTGTGGCTCTGAACCTTTTTTGGCTTGTGAGTCATTACAAAAAAAAATGGTCTCCAATTTTAGATGGCTGCGAGATGTTAGCAGCTCCACCAAAAAGACACTTGAATTTTCACTTGTATTTTCGAAGGCAAACCCATATGTTAGGGTCACCCTGGTTCCCTCAACAAAAAGTTAATGGGATTTTTACATTGGCTTTGGTATTACTGCAGAAAATAATCTTTTTGAAAAAATCTGGAGATCTGGAGACTGACATGTCGTGACATCAGCGTAGAGAGTCGAAACCATAGGAATAAAGGGTAGGTGGGCTAATTTCTTAACCTAGACATTGATTTAGTTTCATGCCGGACTCAGCTGCAGACTCACAATCCATTACACAGGGTGTAAGGTTTTTTGAAAAACAAATGTTTATGACACTCACGTTTTGTTCAGCACGATAATCTTCACAAATGAACACATTTATGATTTTGAATACAGTCACCTGGGGTAAAATGCCACCGTTGCACAACTTCAACATCACCACCACTAAACTTCCAACATGTAGTTTGATTGAGCTCTGGCCTCGTCTACAAAAGCTTCCTCTTACAAAGTTAGTAATAATTTTCAATGTGCGAGTATGAACACAACGAGGCAGTGAAGGTTAGCGTTGACTGGGGTATTTTAACGTTAAACGTTAATATCTCTAGAGCTTGTGTTAACCACAGACCTTATTTCAGTCGTCTAATAAAAAACACTAATAAAAAAACTTTCACGGGAGAAGTGAACCTGGTTAAGTCTGGTTAACACACGCAGCTCCTCACCTGAGCTTTTCTCTGGAATCATCCGGAAGTGTTTCTATGCAATGGATCAGTTACAGGGAGGTCAGCAGCAGCAGGTATAAAGGCCACCCTTTACATTTGTATGAATACATCAGTAACTGGATTTAAGAGTCAGCCAGTAGGCAATCAGCTGATGTATCAATGACCCACTGATCCTGAATTGTGAATGAAATATAAATAGCCAATGCAAGTCTACCTTCAGCGCTCTGCCTGAACTGATTCAGTGTTAATATAATAGCACTTTGTTGAGAGATAAATCAGCTTCACTGATCTAGTTATTCGGGGCACTGATGCACTGCAGTTACCTTCTTATTTCACCAGATAAACCTGCTGTTTCCTACCAGATACACATGACAGCAATTTCAGCAGAGTAGACATGTAAACTGTGTGATATTATTTCTCCATCAAAGCGGAGAGGTACAGACAAAATCAGAACAAAGTCAGCTCAACCTATATACAGTTTGTCATGTAGTTACAGTACGTGGTTATGAATGATGACAGGCCTGTCCCAAAGAAGTTGAACAGAGAGAAATCCTAATCAGGGTAGTTTGAGGTGAAGACGGCAAAGTTGGAAAACTCAAAGGAATAGTCTAGATTGGTTTGGACAAGATGGGGTCAGACGGAAAGACCTGAATGTCTTTTAGATGGTAAAAAAAATACTAAAATACTAATAAAGTAAGGTTTTAAAAACCACTGCAGTGAGAAGTGACATAAAAATTAACACTAACTTTTTCTTGATCGTCTTTAATACTGACCTACATTCTTTCCTTCTGTAAGGTGCACTACTTCAACATGGAAGAGCACTACCACCGAGGCCTGGCCTGGTACCGAGCCCAGATGCCCTTCACCCTCCCTGGTCAGCTGACAGTGGAGAAGACCCCTGGCTACTTTGCAGCTCCTCAGGTTCCTGAACGTGTCTGGGACATGAATCCCGCCGTCCGCTTGTTACTAATTGTCCGGGACCCAGCTGAACGACTGGTCTCCGACTACACCCAGGTCCTCCACAACCGCCTGACCCGCCATAAGCCCTACCAAACGTTAGAGGAGCTCCTGCTCAACAAGGGCCACATCGACACTGGGTACAAGGCGCTGCAGAGGAGCCTGTACCACCAGCATTTGGCCCACTGGCTGGAGGTCTTCCCTCGGGAGCAGATCCACGTAGTGGATGGCGATGCACTTATTCGGGATCCCTTCCCTGAGCTGAGAAAGGCAGAGAGGTTTCTGGACCTGTCACCCAGGATCAGCCCCAACAACTTCTACTACAACACCACCAAGGGCTTCTACTGCCTCCTGTCTGCCGGACACGACAAGTGCCTGGACGAGTCTAAAGGCAGGCCACATGCGCCCCTGAGCACCCAGGCCTTTAAGAAGCTGTGCCGGTACTTCAGGAAGCCCAACAAGTTGTTCTTTGAAATGGTGGGCAGGTCGTTTTCCTGGTGCTGATCAGTGGTGAACAGCAACTGTGGAGATGCCAACACATTCAGGGACTCAGAGGGAGAAAGAAAAACTGTTGTTTTTGTGTTTTTGTAATTAGATGATTGGAAAGATTTGATTTCTATTAAAGTCATAAACATCCCTTGTTGTTGATACCTACTCAGGTATAAATGTGGCCAACAAGAGCGACACAATATGTGTGTGAAGATATTTGGCCAACGAAACAAAACTTTTACTATGACCATGCTGGTGCCTCACTGGATAAACTCACTTGACGAAGCTATGACAACCGTGCCATACACAAGTTTGAAAATGAAAACACAACTAACTGCTTGTTAGTGCTCTTTTGTGGGGTGTTAAAAGAAAAACTGTGCAGACTTTCAAGTGATGTAGAAATAGACAAGATGGTTGAATTTGATTGATTTGTTGCACTATGAACTCTAAATGCATAAAAGTTTCAATGTAGACAATTTAAAACAGAAGCCAATTTCTTGCTTTGATTTTTTTCTACATCAGCTGCGACATGTTTGTGTGTTAGTAAAATGTTTTAGTTGAGTCATCCTGTTGACTTCATTCTTTTGGTATTTTAATAAACTGAATAGTAGATGTTCAGTGAAGAAATCTTTTTTTTTTTTAGCTCTTTTGAAAGTAGCCACAATGAAAATTTGTTTTGGTTTCTCTTTATCTTCAAGGCCAATGTAGCACTAGTTTGTGTTTTTTCTTTTTCTTTTTTTTTTTTTAAAGATGTTCTTCTAATAAATGTGTTCAGTCCTACAGTTTCCTGCCTGAACCCAGTTATGAGGTTTAAAGGGTTTAAAAACATCAAACATAAAGACACAGAGATAAAGAGTCACTGACAAGCCTCTCTGAAAGCTCCTCTCTCTCAAAGTGTATGAAGATGTTCTCTGTCAGTGTCTATCGAAAATGTTCTTTACATCAAGGATCAAAGCGGAGCTACGTTCCTTTTCATCATGAAGTTATACCTGTCAAGGAATTACCTCCAGTTTCACCATCACTCTCTAACAAATCACACCTGTAGTTCACCTGAAGGGCTTTACGTGTTTGAATCCCAACTTTATTCGAATACAAGATGAATTTCTTTCCTTAAATCACTTGATCTGGTGACTGACATGTCGTAACATCAGCGTAGAGAGTCGAAACAATAGGAATAAAGGGTAGGTGGGCTAATTTCTTAACCTAGACATTGAGTTAGTTTCATGCCGGACTCAGCTGCAGACTCACAATCCATTACACAGGGTGTAAGGTTAAACACAGTTGAATGGAGCACTTGTTTAAGCTTTCAAAAACAGCTGCAAATAATGATGAATTCCATTACGGATTAAGCATCACTTATTTGGTGCATAAATGATCAGATAATTGTGAAAAAAATGCCCATCAAAGTTTCCTAAAGCTCAGAGTGGCATCTTCAGATATCATCTTTTATTGGTCCAAAACCCACAAAGATTGTATTTATAATGATATAAAACAGAGGAAAAGCAGCTAATTCCACAACTGGCAACTTGAACTGGGGTATTTTTGGCTGTTTTGCTTAAAGGAATAATCATATTAGTTGAATTCAGCTCTAAATCTAATATGAATAAAAGGCTTGCCACACTCCAGAAACACTTTATAGTATAATTAGATCCAGTCCACAGTATTTTAGTACTGCATGTGTTACTGCTACATTATACTGGTGTGCAGGGGATTTCTGACATTCTTATTGATTGCAGTAAAATTAGTAAGTAAGAAATTGCATGATTTCCTCTCGGTTTTACTGATGATGTTTTCATGTTGTGACAGAAAGTTTCTATAAAACCTTCTGGATCTATTCATAAGTCAAGACCAGTCAAGACTTTAACATGTTTTATGAAGACTTTAATTATTTCCCCATTTAACTGTTTAAGCCCAGAGAGAAGCATCAGCAGCAGAGTGTTGACTTTGTCAAAAATGAATTGGTAGGGCGTCGTGTAGTGTAGTGGTCTATGCAGGCGCCCCATGTGTAGAGGCTACAGTCCTCGCTGCAGTTGGCCCCGGTTCGAATCCCACATCTGATGGCCTTTTGCTGCATGTCATTCCCCCTCTCTGCCTCCCCGTTTCCTGTCTCTCTCCACTATACTATCAATTAAAGGCATAAAAAGCCCAAAAAAATATACTTTAAAAAAAAAAAAATGAATTGGTTTGACTTTGCCTTGCATAGTTATAAATTATAAAATTCTCAGCTGAAAAAAAGGAAAAGTTTTCTTTAAAACTCTTTTTCACTGACCTTTGGCCACTAGGGGGCAGTATAACAAGTAGTAAACACAATACTGAGCTAGAGGGTTTAAGTTTTGCAAAGTTGGTGTGATGGACCGGTTCTCAGACAGTTGCGCATCACTACGAATGACCCGTCACATCTGTTTTTTCATAGTTAATGTAAAAATATCATTCAGTGCAGCTTTAAAGATTTTTTTTCGATATATATGATTGGTGCTCTGACACCGTACCTCCTGCATTCCCAAAGATCGAATGTCAATTACAACGATTGGTACTGCAACAAATTCCAAATTGAACTTCTTATGTTAATGAATTTATTTTGTTTAATTATGTTATTTTTCCTGTTTTCACCTCCCCCCCCAAAAAAAGCTAATTTGTAAAGCTAATTACACCAGTTTTTCTTCTATTCTTTTTTTCAAGAAAATCAGTAAACTACAGTAGCAGTCATGGGGTGTTTAAAATGGCAAATGCATAATTGAAAGAATCCATTTAAACAAACATTTTTTGGATTATTACCTTAAACACTGTCAGTGTTTTGTGTGCTGCATTTCAGGCGTCTCCCGTTCGCTGCAGAAGAAAATAAGAGCTGAAGGCTGACCTCTAGCTGTCACCTTCCCACCCTCCTCAAGAGAGAACTGTAAAGACAGAGAGATGTAAGAATAAACAAATGATTCTGGCTCTTTGAAGATGTGAGGCAGCGGCGTCTTTCATGTGTTCCTGCAGAGGCTCACACTCATGTGGACAATACATCTGATGTCACATTTGATGCAGTGAAATCTGTATCTCGTGTGCTGGGGTTCCTGAGTTTGCAGCAGTTTCATAACTATCTTTCTGAAACAAAGATTTTAAACATTGTGGTGACATCGCCAACATAAGCATGTTAGCAATGTCTGTGTGGGCATGTAAGCCTCACCAAGCTGCTAGCATGACTGTAGACTCATAATAATGTTTCTCAAACAAACAGCTGCTGCTGATGGACCTGATTTAGACCTGATCCACTTAAATCTTGAAAACACAATCATTTGTGGCTGATAATTGAACAAAATGTACATATTAAATCAGTGTGACTCGGATCTGAGGTTTTCCTGTTTAAAGAAAAAAGTCCAACTGTGCCTCAGCTATTGCTGCTCTTGCAAAGGTCAGTCCTGTTAGCATCGGGCAGTGAGCCACCACGCAGCCGAAACAGCATGTTGTATCATCTCAGAATCATTACACCTGTGAGTCAGACATGAGTAAACAAAACTTTGGAAAGTGGCTGCGAATTTTTTTATTTTTATTAATCAACCACTATTTTCTGCTCACGTCACTCTCGGAGCTGCTTGTTCTCCTGCAGTCTCATCACTGATCTCCTCAACGTCATTTGTAGCTCGGATGATTTATTAAAGAGATTTTCTGACACTTCAACCACTGGGAACAGCAAAGGAAATAATGAGATGAGTGTGAAGCTGAGCAGTTGTTGGACTACAAAGGAGAAAACCGTAGGTGGACTTGTTTAAGTTTGTGTCTGGGAACAAAAGTTAATTGGGCTTTGGCTATGGCAAATTTCCCTCTTTACTACCTTACCTCTTTGTCTGTATCCAGTCTTAATGCTAAGCTAAGCTAAGCTTTGTATTGGATGTACAGACATGAGAGTGGTATCAGTCATACCTAACTCTAATCAAGAAAGTGAATAAGTGAATTTCACATAATGTCAAACTATTCATCTTATTAAATTTGTCAATGAGCAAAAATGTTAACTGTTTAGAAAAAAGCCCTGAGGCCAGTTGCACAAAACACCTTAAGTTAAGATTTTCCTTAAAGTCCAAGTTCAAATTTATTAAAATAAAAACAGTTTCACAAAACACCCTTAACTCTTCTCCCTTAAGGTTTCCATAAAATGTTCACTTAAGTATTTAAGGTTTTTCCCCTCATGTCTAATACCTAAGGAAACACTGAGCGTCAGTTAAGCTGTTGCACAGAAGACCTTAGCAACCAAACTAAGGAAAAAACTAAAGGTACCTTTAATTGTATGTTAACCGCAACATGACTGAGTTTATGGTGATAAATGAAGAGAATGAACACGTCCCAAGAAGATAGTTAGATTCTCAGACAATTTATGATTTGTCTGACCGTCATTTTTTCTTGCCTTCTTCGGCCATTTTTTCTTCTGCAGTCCAACTTTCAGAGACTATAACAGGTGAGATGACAATCTGCATCACAAGCCCTAATACCAAAAAAAAGTCTTGTGCAAGATTCTGTGCAACTCCCTCAGCTAAGGAAGAAATCAGCCTTAAGTATCAAACTTAAGAAAACTTAAGGTGTTTTGTGCAACCAGCTCCTGGTTTTCTTCGGGTCACAATAAAGTTACTAAAGTTCAAGCTACTAAAGATACTGTCTGGTTTTTCAACCAGCAGATTCCTCCACTGATCTGAAAGCAGTAAAATCCTATAGTGGCTGTATGAGTCCTGGATGTAGTTTAAACTCCATCATCACTGCTTCTACTGATGAAATTTTTATTTAAATATTATACTATATTATTTAAACTCAATTTTACTATTAATTTATTATAAGACTTGACTTCTAATAACTCTCTGACAGCAGTACGGCCGTCAATCCTGGTTGATGGCGTTTGAGATGACTGAGAACTTTCACATCCTTATAATGGAGTCATTTCCACTTGGATTTCAGGACGTCTTCAGCCATTTTTCCCTCCTCAGTTACTGAATAAAGTGTGAATGTTGTCCTTGTTCTTGAGCTGCACTCCTGCCATGTGAAAAGGCTGTAACGTTAACCAAATTGAAGTCAGCAAGGTTGAAGCTCAGAGTGTTTCCCCAAACATTTGAAAGCATCATCAACCGCACCACTGTCCTTCAGTGCTAGTGACACCAATGTAGCAAAAGGAAAAATAAGAAGTAAAGATAACTGACATATTTCAACCTTGAATCGCAGACACTGGGGATATATATACGCACGTACAAAGCATATCACACGATTCTCACAAGAAGCAGCTGAACTGTCCTTGCTCATGTTGTTGCTCATATAAAACAGCTACAGGACATCATGGGAATGTGCAAGTTGTTCAGACAACTCTAATCAATGTAATGTGAGATATTTTCTGTGTGGTTTAGTGTCAAAGTCCGGTGGAGCTGTATCACTCCATGTGAACTCTTCTTCATACTGTGGAGGGAAAGTTGAGACGATGCTTTGTACACTTGGAAATCAACAGCCGCCCACACAACAGCACCCACTCAGAGTCTCCAGCACAGTTCATCACAACCTGTGTCAAATTCAGACCATCAGAATTAACTTTGGTTTGTGTGTGTGTGTGTGTGTGTGTGTGTGTGTGTGTGTGTGTGTGTGTGTGCAACTCATATGAAGTGATACAATTCAATTGGCACGACTAATGAGAAATGAATATATTAACATAAATCTCTATCTTGTTGAGTGGGGTTTTAGCTTTTTTATTCTTTTTGTGTGTGTGTGTGTGTGTGTGTGTGTGTGCGTGCGTGCGTGTGTGTGTGTGTGTGTGTGTGTGCGTGCGTGTGTGCGTGTGTGTAGTCCATTAGAGGAACAATGTGTAGGAATTTGTGGCATCTAGTGATGAGGTTGCAGATTGCAACCACATAACCTTCAGTTAACGTAAAAATTTCTCTATACAGCCAGTGTTTGGTTTGTCCCATCAGGGCTACTGTAGAAACATCCGTGGGACCTCAATGTGGTTCTGGCCTGAGGTGGATTCTGGTTTCCTTATGAAAACACATGATTGCAAATGTATTAAATAAAATGACTTCTGTAAGAAAAACAAGACTTTGTAAATGGAACTGAACAAATGATATCAGAGCTGAGGTAGCACAAAGACACTGTGAAAGAAAAAGTGCTTTTGTCAAAATCTGTCAGCGGATAGGGAGTCAAAAACTGTAAAGGTTGATGCTCAAAGTTCCCACACAGTTTTTGACAGTCGAGTTACAAGTAGAAATTTGACCCCATTTTTACAACTGAAAAACATTCCAATCACAAAGCAGAGTCCAATCAGAGAGGAGGTGGTTCTCTTGTCTTCATCTACACCGCAGATCCTGGAAGGTGTAGTATATTTTCAAGTTGATGGCAACGGAGTTGAATATCTACGGCAGAGATGAAGGTAACAGAACACCTACCCTCTGATTGGACTCTGCTATGTGAATGGATTGTCCAATCAGATTCAAGTGTAAAAATAGGGTAAAATGTTTTACTTGTAACTTCAGTGTCACACACACTGTGTGGAAACTTTCAGCACCAAGTCTTATAGTTTTCTGCTTTCTATCTGTACACAGACATTGACAAAAGCACTTCTTTCACAGTGTCTTTGTGCTACCTCAACAGTAAGATTCATATTTGAATAGCTCTCTTTTTACAAATACAAAATGTCTTCTATGCATGCACAATTACAGGTTTACAAAAGTTGAGTTACAACTACATCTGGAATTACTGGTGAACATCAGTTTACAAGTTCAAAATTCTTTTGACCCTAATTTGAGCACATACAGGTATGGGGTGTAGTCATGCCAATGACTTACCATTTATTGCTGGTTGTGGGGTAAGGTGTGGACTTAGTTGGATTCTGGTATCCCTGTGAAAACATATAATTATACTTAATAAAACAAACTTTCCATTGCAGGGAAAACACGGTCATCTAAGGCAGCTGTTCACATTACAGTAATGAGTAACTACTTACCATTATTAACTCAGTCAGGTGCAAGTTATGCAGAAAGCTCCAATCAATTTCAAAAGAGGGACCCGCTACTTTTCACCCCTTTCCTGCTGTAATGTCTTTCAGAGCACAGACACTGTAAACACACCTGTCACCTGTCCAGCCCAGACCTGCTGTAAAACACCGAGGCTACACAGCGCTCGTGAAAGAAAGAGTAAATGCAGCCCCGAAATTAGTTTTTAAAAACACATGTTAACGGATCTGAGGCTCCGACAATTTTATAGGAGCACCAACCCGGAGATGAGATCTGACAGATCCGTTTTACCAGTTTGCATGGAAGCTAGCCCCCCCCCATTAAACCAAGATGACGTCCCGCAGGAAACGCACCTCAAAACTACGGTGTTCCACAGCGGTCAAATAACATCAAACCCGGTGTCAAACCGGAGCGCGCGCAGCCTGTTAAAGCTGAAGTTCTGTGCCTCTACATCTGCTTTCATCTGGATCAAACAGCCATTACGAACAAATACACTAACTCTATGTCCGACCTAATAGTGATGTTATGTATGTGTGAGACGATAGCGATTATGTCAACAGAATTTGTGGCCATAAACGTGTTTGCTGTTTATAGTGTAATCAGGCATGATATTAACGTGATTACAGTCAATAATGTTATTTTTATGTTTGTGTGTTTGTTATGTCTGATATCCTATCCATACTGAAAGGGGGTTTCTGCCAAAATATGACTTCATATCACTCATCAGAGTTATAATTTGAAGATTATACATAACCATATATATATATATATATATATATACCTTTTAAGTCCAACATTAGGAGCTGGAATCAATTTTTGGTAAGTAAAAAACTGCATTGTATGTGTTGCACAGGCTCTATACAGAGTTTTGAACTAGTGAAAAGTACTGGTTATGGTATAATCTTCTAAATATAACTCTGATAACTGATATGAAGTAATTTTGAGGCAGAAAAACCCTTTCAGTATCAAATTGGGAGCAGGAATCAATTTTTGGCAAGTAAAAAACTGCATTTTACCAGTTTTCAACAGGTAAAGAGTACTGGTTAAGGTATAATCTTCTAAATATAACTCTGGTGTATGTGTGGACAAATATGTGGACACAGGAGCGAGTTACAGAGGTCTATTGGAGACCCTATTAAGATGATTGTGTAAACTCGGAAATGAAAATGTAATTCCATGATAGCAATGTAATTTTTCACACATGAATGTGTTTGAGGATTAAACTGGACTTGACTTGATGAATATGAGCGAAGCAGGAGAAGCAGTCAGCAGGTTCCATTTGAAAGTAGTTCATCTTTTGCTTGCAGTCAGTCAGGTGAGTGGTTACAGCTGAGAAAGTGGACACTCAGCTAGAATCTTATTATCTTAAATAAAGCAACAAAAATTGTTGATGTATAATCATGTGGGAACAAACAAAGGAAATTAGATGTACTACTTAAGAATAAAATAAACATAATTTGAGGAAATGTAATGAAATGAACTCACTCGAGGAACTAAGGAATAAAGGTGAAATGACAGAGGGAACCAGCCGAATGAAGGGCAAACAGAGAATGAGCTCAGGACAGAACAAAGAACAGTCCTGTGTGAGCTGCCCACTTAGCACACCTGTTCTCCTGCTGCTCTTCAGCCCAGCTAATTAAAGACAATTAAGAAGACAATGCAGTAATCCAATTTGCATTTTCATTTTTACAGACTCATGTGGGCGTTCTATGACCATATTAAAATGAAAATTGAAAAGCTGTTAATAATTAATTATTATTGTAATCATTCATTCCATTTGTGGAAGGTGTTTTATATTTACAGATTCACATTTACAAACGGGTCGTCAATCTGTTCACGGAAATAATATTGAGACAAATCTACCTCCATAAACCTGTAATGACTCAGTGAACCACCAGAGGACTCTAATGCTCAAGTCCATCTAAGGCAGGCTTCTTTAACAAGCAGGCAGAAACAAGAATGCAGCTAGATGTACTCAGGGGTAATGATGAGGTGATGGGAGCAGGTGTGAGGACAACTGCAGAGCAGAGGGGGGGGGGGGGGGGGGGGGGGGGCAGGAGAGTTGTGCCTGGCAAATAAATAACAGGTTAAAGGTGATGTCTGGATTATAGTTTAGTTTGTGTAACTGTGATGTCACCCTGCAGACTCAAAACATTGGTTAAAAACACACACACACACACTCACACAAAGGACACCACCATCTGCCTTAATTTATAAATATTTTATATACAAAATATTGTTACAAGTATTTTCAACATATGTCACATCATAATAATGATAAGTACTTTACATACATTTGATCAATCCTCATATTTCACAGTACATACATGAAAAAGATCACAATTCTAGTCCAGTTTGATTGTATACAATAAATACATGCTCTGATCTTAGGCTTTTATTTTTATTTATCTATTTTTTTTTACAAACTTACAGTTAGTTTTAAACAGAGTGCAAGAGTTCAGTTGTCACTACAGCTATGGCAACTGAGAAACATCCGCCTTTATGCACTTATACTCTACTGTAGACAATGTTTGTTCAGTTTAATACAGCAGAACCAAGCATTAAACAAGCATAAAGCATAAAGCGGGAGATCCTCCAGTGGCCACGTCTGTCTCGACTTTGTGAAGTGAGCTAGCTGAACGTGGCTCACTGAACACTTGCGTTCCTTGGCACATAGTAAACAGACAAAGAGTGTGGATCAAACCCAGTTACAGTTCAGTCAAACCTGCCTGTGTATTCGATCTTCCATCGGTCCAAATTCGTACTGCGCCTGACATAAAACAGACATTCAGAAACTTATGATTGGAACAGGATGCGGCTGTGCATGCATGGAGGTCTGTTTTGGGTCCTCCATAAAGGTCTTCACACTATTTTAACCCTTTAAAAACAGGTTGCCAGATTTTGTCTGTTGCAATTCAGAGCAGGTCTACAGGTAAACAGTCTCCACAGTCACAGTTTAACATTTGGCAAAACAAAACGAAAACAGAAGAACAAAATTCAAAACCTATGAAGAAGCTGTTCGACAGGCCACAGTCCAGTGGCCAGTTATGTACTTTAAACTACTATGCCCATAATTCTTTGCTTCTGAGAAAAATCCATGCCTTCTTCCTTAAAATGTCAATGATGTTGTACCCATTCACGTTTTAAGTCTGAGTACGGTGAGCTAGCTGTTAGCTATGTTAGCCAGTTGGCTTTTTTTTTTTTAAGGCTGTGTAATTCATAAGAACTAACTACATTTTCTTTCTGTTCAGGGTTTCATGTATTCAGTCTGGGAGAAGTTCTCCATTAAAGAGCGACACACATTAGCAGCAGCAGCAGCCTGAAGCACTTCTAGTTGGTTCAGTGCATCAGACTGTAGTATTTTCCAGCATGGATCAGATCCTGGCTACTGTATCCTGACTTCCTCTTTCTGTAAGACGCATCTGGTGCTACAGGTGTCAGCTGACATGTGAATCAGCTGATGTGTGTTGCACTTCTAACATCAGGTTGAATTAAAAATGAGTAACCCATCATCCATCATCATGTTGTTCTTTGTTCTTCAAGTTGGGGAATTACTGTTGGCTACTAAATTCCCATATTGCAATTTTAGAGCAGTTTCCATGGGGATGTTCATAATTGTTTCTTGCAAGCTCGAGCTCTTTGCAACAACTCATGCTAAGTGTGACATTTGTTCGCTCTAATGTGTTTGTTGTGACATTTGTCAGCTGGTTAATGACATTTTTTGGGAAATGGTTGGATACCAGAGTCAACAGCGGTACCGATGTCATATATGTCACTATTTGTCAGCAGTCAGAAGGCCCCGAAGGCTCAGAAGGTGCAGGAGTCTGGGATTACTTGCTCCAAATCACTCCCATCTCCTGTCGTAGTTACAGCAGCAAGAATCTTCAGTTTTAGAACTAATGCCATGTTTGCATCTTTCAGTACTGTCAGGTGGACAAACCCAGAATTAGCAGTGTGAGGTCAGTTCTGATGGCCAACAGATGACAGATTTTATCCAGATGTAGTCAGTCATTAGAATTAGAAGATCTTTAGTTTACCTCTGATGATCTAAAACTATTTCTGACCACTGAGTTGATGATCTAAACCCATATGTTGCTTGATAGTCATGACACTGGTGCTCAATTTTCAACATTTAGAGAAAGCCTCTCCGTCCAAACTGCACCTTTGATTTAAATACGTTTCTTTCTTACCATAATTATGACAAATATTCAACCTACTTATATGTACTGTGTCCTCCTCCTCCATGTTGAATGTTATCACTCACAGGCTTTAATGGTCTGTGATTACTGAACCCAGACCTTGCTCCGTGTCAGTTATCACCCTTTCCAACAATCTGGTGCTGAGTCAGCGCCTCTGCTCATCTGCCCTCCTCCACAGGACGGAGTTCAGACTTCAGCTTGACAAACTCCTTGGCCACCTCATCAGCAGGTCGCTGGGACAGGATACGCATCACTGTCATGCCCGTCTCGTCCGTGTAAATGCGAGGCCCGATAGGACACCAGCACACGCAGCTCTTGCGGTCGGCGACGTCACGCAGCTGGACCACGGCCACACCGACCACCCGGTCCGCCCGGCCGAAACAGTAGTCCTTCACCGTCACCTGGAGCTCGTAGCAGTCCGGGGATTCCTTACCCAGGATACTACAGGGCAGAGGAGCAGATTAAAAAACAGCCTCTTATTTACTGCATCTCTCAGCTGTAAATGTTCGAATCTATTTTTAGGTGCAAAAGTTCAAACTCACAACTGGAATGCCTCGTTAAACTTTGCCGTCCAGCTGTTGTTCTTGGACTTTGTGGTGAACTTGCGCTTCTTGTCGGCGAGGAAGGGACCAACCATGGAGACCTCAACGAAAGGCCGGAACATACCCGAGGTCTGCCACTTCATGTCGTTCACCGCGATGACTGGAGAGAGGGATGTGAGAGAGGGAGAGGGAGAAGAGGAAATGACAGACAGAGATTCAGTGTGGATGATGTGTCTGCATGAGTGTATGTCTAAATCAGAGGTGCACAGTCAGGAGAGGAAAACCAGGCAAATGCTTGGGGCCCTCAAGGGGAACAGGGGCCCCCAATATCCCCTCATATTGGTACATTTTGCAATGATTACTATAAACCCCCTCAAACCTCCCATAAAGACACTGTACAGGTCCTGCATGTGAGGCGTTCAGGGGACATCTGTAAATCGTAGTCTAGGATCGCCACTGATCTTCATATATTTACATTCACATCACCGCCAACTTTATGTTTTTCTTCATTATTCTATTTTGATCTTATTTTCTTTTTATGTACCAATTTGCATAATTGTTTATCTGTGTTAATGTGAAATGAGAAGTAGAAACATTTCTTCTCATATAAGTTGCTTCAGGGAGTAAAACTATAACGTGCCAGCATTTACAGAACACACTTGATTTTCCGGTCTGTTTCATGTACATGTTTGTGTATTTTGAACGCAGGCGTCTCACCTCTCACATTGACCTTGCGTTCCTTCCCGAGCATCATGTCGATCTGCAGTAAGGCCTCTCCGATTGGCTTCTCCACCCCTGAACCTGCACGATAGCCAACACGATGCCGTTAACATCTTCAAACTTCACTCTTTGTGTTTTTGTTTTAGTCTTATCTTGATCTTCTTGCTGCTGCACTTTCTTATCTTACATTTCAGCTTCAATTTCCACAGAGGCTGATCATCATAAAATGGGGAACGGTATGATTATATTTAGTATTTGATGAAGGGATAATTTCTAATTTATTAGAATTAAGACAGAGAAAGGAGGACAAGGAAATAATGCTAAAATATGAACATTTTCATTATTTTTTTAAATGGTAAAGTGAGCAGCCTTGCCACTGAAAACTCTTTAAAAATAGTTAATATAAACAGTTTTACACCTGGTTTCATGAGCAAGGAAACGTGTAAAACATCCTCTAACACTGTGCCTTTGTTAAGAGTGAAGCACCTTTTGGTGACAGGTGACATCCAATTAGAACTTAGAAAGAAATTCAGTTTAATTTCATGAACCTAAAATATTTGGGTGTTCCTAGGCTCAGCAGTTGTGTAGACTTAGTGTTGTGTTGTGGACTTACCTCTGTCAGGTCGAATCTTTTCATTGCCAGTGATTCTGATGCCCATCCCATCATGCACTGAGAAGACAGGAAAAGAGATTTAGTGAACTTTTTCAACACAAGGGATATCTGATCCTCTAAAGCCTTTATATCATGCATGCAGTGTGTGTGTGTGTGTGTGTGTGTGTGATCACCTTGGGAGTGTTGTGTGGTGACAAAGGTCTTGATGAGAGCGTCGGTGCTCTGGGAGTAGAGGGAGAGGGCGTAACGCAAGGACGCCAGTTCAGGACTTTTCTCGACAAACGCCTTCTTCAGCCCGTTTCCTCCGGCGTGGAAATATTGCTGAAGGAAGTAAAGACAACAGAGTGAGAAAATAATCTGTGCCAGATAATATTCTAAACACGGTTAGTGCAACTCTACTGTATATTGTGTTGTGTCCCTGTGCAGTGAAACTACAGTATACACAGGTATGTAAAAGTGCTGTATGTCAATGTAGAGGAATGAATTTTGTAACTAAATAAAATGTTATACTATATTTCACTACTGAATGTGTAAACAAAAAAGAATTAGGATTTGGTTTGGTGTGATGCCCGACTATGTTGTGATTATTATCTTACCTATTTTATTTAATACCTAAGAGTCATATCAGTGTCTCAAAATCAATGTATTAAGATGCAACTGATGTTTTCCCATGTTTGTCTTACGATACACGTAAGTTTCAGACGTGAGTCAGTGCAGGTCTCCACCTACCTTGATCGTCTCCAGCCCTGCGTCAATAATTATACACTGCTTAGGCGTCAGGGTTTTGGCTTCACCCCCTCCCTACAGCAAGCAGAGTTCACAGACTCACATTAGACAAACAGTCAACATCGATAAATACATAAAGACAAAACCATACACGAGCAGGAAAAACTAATGAATCCAGGCCTAAGTTCATTCGTGTGACTTTGATATTTAGAGCTGCTTATTTGTGTTGACTTAAATCTAGTTGTTGGATAACAACTACACTGACTTAACTTTTGTAAATCAGTCAATAAACGACTGTGATAAAAAAAAAAGTAGGAAATCCACACATCATTATCTGCATTTCTTTAATTGACTGGAAAATGAAGTGGGGAATACATTTCAGAGACTTGTTCTGTTTGAGCAGCTCCAGAAAAAGCAGTTTGTGGTTGAGTGCTCCACAAGTTTTACCAAGCCTGTCTCGTCTTTACACTGCCAACTTCCTGCAGCAGCTGACTATGACTGTCGCGGCCAGTCTGTACTAACGTCAGCAGGAAACCCCTAAAGTCTTTTTTGAGATACAAATCTTACAATGTTTTTCAGTGAGAACTTAATTTTGCTTCTTCTCATGTGTGTTTTTCGCACATTTGAAAAGATTTCTTTACATCAAAAATGTCTTAAAGGATAAACAGAGATATTGGTTGACTGACACGTGTCTCAGCTTGTCATCTCTGCTTTACAATGTCCCGTCAGAGACACACAGGTGGTTACGCACTTCTTTGTATGTGTGTGTGTGTGTGTGTGTTACCTTGAGATTTGAGAGTCCTTTAGCTGCTGTGAGGAGTTGGGCTCCCTGCAGAGAGAGGGAGGGAGAGAGAGGGAAGTGGACAAACTTCATTTTAAATCAAAATTTTCCTGTAAGGAAGAAAAAATGCAGAGACTCAACAGGATCACACTTCTCCACAGAACTGGACCCCGGAGAAACACACCTGCTGACATCCACCTGTAGATGGCAGCAGAGCACTGCCTCTGGTCTGAATGGGACACTACCATAACCCAACACTGCACAACACAGACACTGCATATGTTGTACACATTTGCAGATTTACTGCAGCACTTCCCATTCATTCCTTTCTGTTATAATAATCAACTTGGAGGGACTTTGTTGGAATACATCATCTGTGTCAACAACATGTCATTTAGGGAAACCTGTTTGCAGACACGACAACATGCAAATGTAAATTCTGTTACTAAAAACTGTTGCTGTTTGGCAGCTGATTTTCAGATGCTGGATTGTCCTTGGATTCTCCAACAAGGAGAGGTTTTTTAAAACATTTATCAAAAGTATAGTGCAGGTTATTTGTACTTAATGGGCAAAAACATGCATAAATATTTTCTTTTTAATATTAACTGTGTGTTTGTTTGTGCATTTTCCCACCTCCTTCACTTTACTCTAATCACTCTCATCAACGTGTAAACAAAGCAGGACCTGTGGTGACCATGAAGAAATAAAGAGTGTGGACGACTCATCACACAAACGTCCTTCTCCCTCTGTGACGACCAGTTTTAGACCTTATGAGTGACATTTTTTTGCAACAGGGGACATTTTGTCCGGTGCTCACATCTTCAAAGAGCTGTGTGAAGATTAAGAATTAACTTAAAATTTTAAAGGGGAACTCCACTCCATTTTACATATCAAAGTCTGTTTATGGGTCCTGGGGAATACTACTGCATGTGTGAATAAGGTTGCCGAGGGAGCTGCATGAAATCTGATGAACTGCCTCAAGTGATGTCACTTCAGTCGGCGCCGTTTGGATCTGAAGACTACAAGTCTGAGGGGGTTTTGGGTTAGAAAGAAGTGAGCTTACCAGACCTCCTGTAGCCTGCTCCTGTTTCTGCTGCAGGCTCAAGGCTACGACTAGCATAACAAAACCAAATCTACACCTAAACTCAACTGTGGTTGAGTTGCATTGTGGGCAACGTAGTCGCCAAGTTTTGACGATAAGAAGAGTGTGTGGAATAAAAAGGATATCTCTGGTTCTGCTGCATCGATCTGATCCTGCTTTTAACACTGTCCATCGTGAGTCCGACAGTGTTATAGGAGTGCAATGCTAACTGAAGTGGGTACTCTCTGATGATCTGGAGTGGTTTTAGTTAAAGGTTAGGGTTTGGGTTAGGTCAGGTAGTTGTGATGGTCAGGGTTAGGGTGGCGCTCACCAGGCTGTCGTTGCTCTGAGGCAGGACGATGGTCTTCTCCAGGCTGCTCAGGACGATCTTCCACAGATCCTTCAGGATCCTCTTCAGCACCGTCTTCTCACAGGTGTCAGCAAAGATACTGAGACTGGATCACACACGAAAACACACCACAACTGTGAGCTGACACTTGTTTGGTCCAACAGACTACGTTGTTCAGTTATAGTTATTGTAGAGGTCAAAGTTAAAACATTTAAATTCCGCCAGTCTTTAATATGGCTTGCTTAAATGCAGACTTGCCAGTTAGACCAAGTTTAAGTAAGTAATAATAATAATAACATTTTCTTCAATATACTTTCTCTTCAATAAGACAGTTGTTCATTAAATCCTAATGAATTGCCTGAAGTGCAAACCGGCCCTGCGAGTCACAAACAGTAAAAATGAATGCAACAGAAAAAGATTAATTTCCAAATAATTTTCTTAAAACAGAGACAGGTAAAACAGAGACAGGTAAAACAGAGACAGATCAGTTGGGACGCCTCCAGCTATTTGCAAACACTAAGCACGGGAAACCTTGAGCTTTTTCTTCAGAGGATCGAGCTAAACATGCAAAGTGTGAAAATTCACCACATAAAGGATGAAGGTTACAATAATCACTGAATGATGAATATATATTTACTGGGGTTTAAAGGGAGCAATTTCCTTCATGTAAAATTCTCTGGAAAGCAATAATAACAATCAAACAACACAAGTCTCAGAGTTCAGTCCCGGGTCGTAGCACCGGACTACACGCTTCTTTCCAAGAAACTTTTAAGAAATTATTAGGAAATAACAGACCTGTAAAATAGAGCATTACCTAAATCTGCACTTTGAAAAGTTGAAACACACTGACTGAGAATGCTGTACTATTGGAGCGCTTCATTCTTCACCTTTACTGAAGGAAAGGTGCTTGAAGTAATGCATGTTCTGCTTTGCTCCTCAGTTGATGGACAAAAGTGTGAACTGCAATTTAAAGACTAAAACATGTTGACATCTCCGATCTGCATCATCAAGAGAAAGTCCTTGTGGTCACTTGTTGTTTATTCTACAGAATAACTGGTGAGTGGCTCCTTCAAACGGCTTTAAGAAGTTTTTCAAGGACTGCAAAGTTACTTTTTTAAAGTTTTAACCCTTCTAATGATGTAACATGTGCATCAGGAGGGTCATTGTGGAGACTGGTCAGTTTCCTGTTGTGTTAATGCATGCCGTTACATTTACTTCCAGTCCTTTAGACTTAATTTAGGAGGAAGTAATTCAGTATTTAAGCACCAAAAACCACCAGTAAAAAAAACTTTGGGTTGATTCACAACCTTAATCTAGTTCCAATACGTCTTTTATATTACTGTTGAGTTATTTACCCAGACTTAATTATGGTTTTGACCCAGTGTTGGACACAAAAGCTCTAATTTCATGTTAAAACTGTCACAAATTTATTGTTAGTTGTACAAATTCATTTGCAGACAAACTTACTTCCCATCCAGGAACTCCATGAGGGGCCGCAGCATGTTGTCAGCATCTGCCTCTGCTGTGTTGTGGTTGGGGGGCCCTTTGATCTGGTAGAGGATCTCAGCCATCTGACGCATGCAGCCGTTGATACGAGTCTGGAAGCTGGAGGGAGAAGAGGGAGGGGAGGGAGAGGAGGGAGACGTAAACTTATGCACGGAAAACTTTTGCAGGGCTGGTGGAGGTTTGTTGCTCAGCCATCCACTGAATACTGTATGTGTGTGTGTGTGTGTGTGTGTGTGTGTATGTCTGTGTGTTACCTCTTGGCAAACACGGTGCTGAAGTTGTCCAGGACAGTGCTGAGCTTCACCTGCAGCTCATTGAGGATGTTAGCTGCCTCTGTATCCAGCTGTAACACACACACACACACACACGCATGCACGCACGCATGCACGCACGCACGCACGGACGCACACACACATAAAGGAAAAAGAGGAGGGAGGAGATATCAGGTTATTTGAAGCCTTTACAGTCAGTTCTACAGACACCACCACCAGATTGCTAAAACCTGAAATGTCAACTAGACCCACATCTGTCACATCTCAGCTGTGGTTCCTCATTTAGTGCTTTTATTTTTCTCTATTTTTGGTGTTTTATCCTCCTTTTCCAACGTACAGTATTTCCATCTCAGCTTCTCTCACACAACTGAGGAACGAGTGGAAAATATTATTCAATATTAGTGTGAATAAATCCTTCATTTATACACATTCAGAGATGTAGAGCCTCATTTATCAACTGTTTTTAGACACAAAAGTGCATTATCAAGAAGATGCACAAATGACATCCAAGAAAGAAAATGAAACTGTTGCATGTTGGTACAACTGAAACTGTTCAAAGTAGAAAAGTCTAACATTTTTGAAACTAAACATTTTTGTTTTAAAGGTTTGGGTTATTTGACATGGAGTTGTATGAGGTAGTCATGCAGAGTAGATTCAGATCAGGAGTGACGGCAGGAAACACCGGCAGAGCAATGTCTCGTTGTGCACAGGGCCAGCACAAAAAATGTGTTTCAGACACTTTGAAAAACCCACTGAAACGATCCAATATCTGTTTAAATGTACGTTTCGTGTAGAATATTTCCAGTGGTTTATCCTCAGCACTTTTTTTCTGCTGGCCCTGTTCACCAGTGTCTCCCCTGACTAGCACCGCACTGATCTGAATCTAGTCTGGGTAATACGCTAGGTAATATGCTTCGACTCATACAACCCCACATCATCATCACCGACACCCATACATTATCCTTTTTACTTAATCTTACTTTGTGCTAGTCTTACACATAGATTTAGAATATGCGCTACACATGCTTTGATAAATGAGGCCCCAGGTGTGCTGCGGGTATTTCCTGTTGAGACACTGGATATAAAAGCTTTGATTTGCTCTGGCAGGAGCATTACAGCTGGAATATGACACAGCTGCGTCCACTGCATCCACAGACATTAGGACGTCACCGTCCAACTTCACCGTTAAAAGTGATGTGCTCTATCTATTTATGGTCCTAGGTCAAGTGATGCAATCACTGCACCTTGTGGAGCAACTTACAGTGAGAATAAATGACCAAAACCAAAGGTAGCTGGTTTGCTGGTAGCTCTGGTTCTTTCCTTCCAGTAAACTCATACTGAAGCGCCCCTATCAATACGAGCACCTCGTCGGTTTCCATCAGTGCATTTTCTGACTTTTGAGCAGAGCTGTGCAGCAAAATAAACATTCATGAACCAGATACTGATGGTCATTGAAAAGGCAAACAGTGCACAGCACATGTACATATATCCTAGTGCATTTTGAGTGCAAGAGACGAGACGAGATGAGTAAGAGTGTGTAACACCAGATTCATTTCTCAGTGTCACTGGGTGCACATACAGTAAGTGTATGAGTCAGGGATACACACAGTATGGGCATACTCTGTATGTGTGTGTGCGTGTGTGTGTGTGTGTGTGTGTGTGTGTGTGGGATGATGCTGCTGAGTGACGAGTGTGTGCGGATCAGTAAACAGGAAAGAAACGCTGACTAAAATGCAAATGGAAGCGATCGTGACTGAGCACAAACTTGGGCGGAGAGGAGGTTGTAAGATTTGACGGGAGAGACGTGACGAGCTCATTCACGCCTCTTCAGACATATTCAATAGTGTGTGAAAGGAGCGCTTCAAGCTGTAAAGAGCGCGCCATTTCCTGACCACCGTTCCCTCGAGCAGGTCTTCAAAAATACAACACGAGAGGCGGAGGGATGGAGTAGTCTTTTAAAAAAATAAAATAAAAAAATACACTTAGTGGAACCAAGAGCAGCAGGAGGCTGTCACTCTTTCTTCTTAACACTTCCCTTGAGTCAACTGGACTTGTTGAGAGCAGAAAGCCGAATTCGAATTTAATAACATATAATAAACGTGGTGAAAAGCCTGGTGAGGAGGAAGCTGCTGAAGACAAGATCTAAAATTAGCTCACTCTCATACACTGAGGATGTTAAAGGTTGGTTCCATATGTATGTAGGCAGTTTTATACCCAGGAAACTGGCAGCAGTCCATGTTTAAGCGACATCTGTGTGTTGACAAACGACGAGGACTTCAAGGGTGAAAATAAAGAAAGAAAGTCCCGCTGCACTGAGCAGGTAAAAGCCATTGCTCTGAAAAGAGACAAACTTTTCCACACATTTTCATTGATAACATAAATTTCTGTCTCCGTCAACCACCTTTTATTTTTTTTTGTAGCTAATCATGTTGGTTAACTTGCCTCCTCAGTGGTCAGGCTCAGCTTCACAGCACCTTTTAAGATCATTCGATGTCCTGCTCAGGTTTACTTAAACACCTGGCTGGACTGGCCGCAAGGAGGCCCCAGGGCCAAAATGCCCTGCAGGTAGTCCTCTCGCCTCAGGGGTTTCATTTCAATGGCTCAATTATGTTGTGATCTCTGTATGTTTCTGAAACTTGGGCCATGCGATCTGCCCCAGCATGCCATGTGGGTAAACGCAGGAACAGCAGCACTTTGAGGCTGATCAAGCAAAATGAAGCTAAAGTACGAAACCATAACAGAAATGTGCAACTTTCTTCTGCAACAGTTTGCAACGTATACATCCAGACATTCAGGTAAAGGCTGAGATTTTAAAGTCATTGTGCACCCATGGTTCACCCCCACTGGTGTTTTAATTTATTTTCCCTGATTAGACCTCTCTGCTGGACTGTGTGGGCATGTACGCACCAGGTTTGAACTGACACACCTCTCCTCTGCTTAGATTTTTACTGCAGGACAACTTAAAGATTTATCCTTCTTATGGGAGCTTGGGGATCTTATGTAATTGCCAATATAGCTCTGCCAACGAAGCAAATGTCTAATCAGTCAGAATAACTTGGCTGCACGTGGCTTTTAATGCTAAAACATGTTGAGTTCTTAGCTATCAGAGCATTCAACAATCTACTTTTTCATTTGCCAGCTTCTACAAAAAAAGGTGAAGCGAAATAAAGTGCAGCTCTCTGCTCCTGGTGCAGCCTGCAGGATGACCTGGCCTTGAGGAGCCTGGAAACAGGTCTTGAGTAAACCTGTAAAACACAACTCATTAGTATGCTGGATGTCAAGTGCACACCACATGTTGTAATAGCCAAATGGCTGGACGATTGCAAGGTAAGACATCAAAAAGAGTCTTTGTAGAAAGTGTGCCATCGATAACTGTGGAACTGTGTTATTAGATAGAAGACGTTGGGCAACCTGCCATTACACCTAATTGGACTAAAGGAGGGCTGTGACTTTCAACTGACAGTGTTTTAGTATCTTGTATTTTAATTGAGAAAAGACTGTCCACTCAGCCGCTTCAGAGCAAGTGAGTTCTTGGTCTGAATCCAAAAAAATGACATGCACAGCTGTTTATGTGAGCTGCAAGTCTCAAGTATAGTCAGACATCTTTATAGACATTTGAAGGTGACTGTGCACATGAGTGTGATGTGTCCTTGGAAGATGAAGACTGGTCAGACAGGTAGATGAATAATGAGCATGACGTATATACAGTGGGGTCCTAAAGGACAGCGTACACTGAGAGGCTTCATCAAGTGGCTGGGATCGTGTACAGGAACATCTGTGCTGAGTGTGGATTAGAAGTCCCGATGGGATAGAACAGGGAGCAACAGAGCTGAGATCCTGTGGGACTTCAGGTTCCAGAACATAGACTGTATGTAAAGACAGAGATAGCCTCTGTAATGTCACCCATAGGAGAGCGGTTTTGAAGTGAGCTGACTCCGCTTAACTCCCGGCTAATTCAAAAATGGGAAAAGTGGAGGTGTGTGTGGAGCCGGTTTGTGGCAATCATACGCTCACCCACCTGTCATTCAAAGCGGCCACACCCTCAGTTGTGCAGCATTTAAAGTGTTAATAAAATGTAAACAGTTGAATTTCTATAAAAATTCCCCCCGTATAGTTGTCATGAGCTAGAAACCAAAACTGTTTTTCTACCAGGCTGTAAACATGTTTATATCTGCTGTAGAGTTGGGCATTTTAACATGGGAGTCTATGGGGACTGACTCGCTTTCAGAGCCAGCCTCTAGTGGTCATTAGAGGAACTGCAGTTTTTTGGTACTTCAGTTTTTGGCTGCTTTTTTCAGCCATGAAGGTTGCCACTTGTTCCGAACTGACAAGCAGCTGCAGGCTAACCAACCAGACATTGTAGTGGATGAAAAGGCGCAGAAGAGGGCAGCTGTGATAAAAGTGGTAATCCCAGCTGACAGTAAGAACTTTAGGCAGCGACGGTTGAAGTGACGGCTAAGGCACCTAGAAATGTTCCAACGTGTTGCCGTAGTTGAGGAAGTCAAAGATCAACATTTAACTCTGACAATGGCTTGATATTTGCTGTAGAGACAAATTTAATATCAAATGAGGAGTTTGTATAAATCCGTCTGTTACTTCAGCACCACGGACAGCGTCATGGTTTCATCAATACACAGCAGTCAGGTTGGGGGCTGGAGAGGGAGGGTGGCAGGTTAACAGCTTGTATGTAACTGTAAAAATCAGTCAGATTAGCCAGTATTTTAACAGATATACTCATAATCCATAAAACTACTAATGGTATAATTGAATTTAAAAAAATGACAGAATCAAATATGACAAAAACGTATAATTACTTGCTAACTTTAACGTATTACAGGGTACGGTAAACTAGTCTTTCTCTCATAGTAGACAGCTGGGCTGCAACGGTAGTAAGTTTTGACATACAGTCTATGTCATTGCATCATGCCATAGCCGTCCATTCAACCGTCGCTGCTTAAAGTCCCTAATAACATCAGAAAGAAGGAGCACGAGAAGATTAAGAAGCACCAGGCCTGAAGTAACAACTGGAACGGATGTGGACAGAGTGGTAATAGGAGCATTAGGGGCTGCGAACCCCAAACCAATCTGGGAGAGTGGCTTCAGTAGACAGACAGACAGACAGACAGACAGACAGACAGACAGACAGACACACACACACACACACACACAATGGGGACCCAACTGTTGTATGCCCACTTGGGGAGAAAACCCCCCCCCCCACCAAAATCTTGCCCCCAATTTGGCTCCAAAAGTTTCCCTTCAAGCTAACACTGAACACTCTGCATAGTGTTAAACTGCATTATGCTAAGTGAGTGATTGACTTGTCAACTTTATGTTCTCTAATATGACAAATTTAGAAAAAATATATATCATTAATAAAACATGACACGTTTTAAGGCTTATGTTTCAGGAGCAATCACCGCTTCATATTCACACTTTTTATACACAGTTCCCCAACACCTTTACTTCCTATAGAGACATGCTACTGTCTGCCAGTTCAACACAGATCATTAAATGTGTGCATGTGATGTATCTCCTGCATAAATCTACCAGGTGTGGATCATTTAAAGTGCACACTTCAGACGTACCATACATCCTCTATTCATTCTGTGTATTTCCTCAACACTTTTAGAGGAGAAAGGAAAATAAATGACTAAGGAAAATTGCTTTTTAAGAGGAAAGTTCCACATACATACAAGCTTGCACATACACATCTGCCTCACTAGGATCACAGCCTGAAATTAGAAGTGTCGTTTACAGGTGATAAGTGTTTGTCCAACTCTCTTATCTCTCTCTAGCACACAACTGTACCTTCTTCTTCTCAGCTGTGGCTTCAGTCTTCACGGAAAGACAGAAAGGAAAAAAAAGAAAGAGAAAAGACACAAAAGTAAAACGAAAAAGAAAAGTCACACAACACTGCAGGATGTTGATGATTTAAAAAAAACACTATAACTACATGGACACAGGGTTGTACAGCGTGGTATACAGCAGGCAAACAAAAACAGGAGGTATCTTTTAGTTTGGGTGGGGTTCTGTGATATATTGTCTGGTGGGTTGGGTAATGGTGAGTGGGTGATTTTAATAAAAGCTTTTTGTTTATTGCTTCTGGTTTATTGGGACGCTACAAGACAAAAGGGACGTCACCTGCAGAAGTCCTATATGTTTCACTGCTGTCTGCTACGTTACTGCTGCACACTCACTTCATCCCAAACTGGAATTATTTGGAAGAAGAAGTCCCATGTTCTTCCCATTCAGACACTTAGCTCAGTGAGATAGATGTTCTCTGTTATACTTAATAAATGACTGACCAAAACTTATTTATGGCCATGTAAGGTTTTGCGATATACTAGTTTTACAAATGCATACACTTAAACAAGCAGCTGCAACAACATCATATACCTGCCTTTTTATTTATTTTATTTTCTGTACTCAGGTCTCACTTGTAAATGAGATCTCGACCTCAACGTGACTTCCTGATTAAATAAAATAAATGTATACCTGGGAAAGTAAAAAGAACAGGGACTATGCACAATCATTCCTCTACCGACTTTGCTTCGTATGTGTAGTTAAAAATATGTAAAAAATATATATATAGTATATATACACATATATATATATCGACTGCTTAGTTTGCTTATTTCTTCAGCTGGCTCAGGTTTGAAAGACTTTTTCTACTACGTTATGAGTTTTTCTATTGAACCGGGGCTAACAGGCTAATAGTTTAAGACGTGGGTCAGAGGGAAAAGCTCTACAGAGGAAACAACGGACAAACAAACCTTGTTCACTTCCTCCTTTGACTGGTGAGAAAAAACAAAAATAAAACATCAGACACCTGGAATCTACAGTCAAGTTTTTCACCTTTTTAAACATGCCTCCTTTATAAATACAAAATAAGCAAAGGAAAATGATCAGCAATCAGTTTTACCATTAAAGAGCTTAAATCAAATGTGACATGCACTGAAACAAAATGAAATGACTGAGCTCAAAGAAAGAAGAAAAAAAAAAAAAACCTTAAATTGAATCAATCGCTGCCGCCTCGGCCAACGGCCAAGTGTTTTTGGCAAATGGGACTGATTCTTTGAATTAGATTCTGGGAAAAGTCTGAGTCAGCTGGCTCTAACGGGCGCAGCAGACAGTGTGTGGAGCGAATGACACGGTCAGATCGTCTGCGACATCGGACCTCATACTTATCTCAATACGCTCACACACACTCACAGGCACAAACAGAAACACACACTGGAAACTTAAATTTGCACCTAATATATTGAGCTGTAGTTACACTTCAAACTTGATTTGTACATCTGTATAAACGGTTCATGAATCTGTTATAACACATGTAAAAAAAAAAAAATCCTGATTACAACTGCACTTCAGAGTTTCAAAGAGTGTTATAAGCCATGTTATTATAGTTTACATACTGCTTATAAAGGTTGGCTGGTTAACAGTTACAGCATGTTATATCTCAGGCCACTGTGAAAAGTTCACATGACTGATAAGTGTCATTGATTTGGGTAAACACACACAAGAAGATGCAGTTTAATATGAGCACCAGTCGTTTGGCCCTCAGTTACTTTTTGTTTTTCTGGGCTCTTACGCTCAGGAGGAAGTCGAAAT
Source organism: Seriola lalandi dorsalis (assembly GCF_002814215.2). NCBI lineage: Eukaryota > Metazoa > Chordata > Actinopteri > Carangiformes > Carangidae > Seriola > Seriola lalandi. Next base: position 92,367 of record NW_019525077.1, read on the forward strand.
ACACAGAATGCTTTCTGAATGTATTCTCTGTCATTTATTTGGCTTAACTATTCTCCTGGGAGATGACTGCAATTCATTTTTTGCAAGCATCATTTTATCATCAATTTCAGGTACAACAATTTGGCAGCACCAATGATCAATAACCCCAAACAGGTCAAGACAAGCGCAGGTACTAAATAAGGAAACATTTGCTTAGCCGCTACAATTTTGTAGTTGTGCATTTTACACATTTTACACAATTTAACTTTCAGTAAAATACATTTTTCTTACTGCTTGTCTTTTCTGTTTGACAGTGTTTTCAACGATTGGTCAAAGTCGTCAAATATCCATATAAATTACAAATACAGGATAAACTTTAAAAAAGTGCATGTTGCAGGACCTTTTATTACTGAAGCTACGTTTCAACAACTCACCTCTTTGCTCTTTGTGTCCTCCTTGAGGCAAAAACAAGAAAGGGAATGGTTGAAAAGAAAAGCCAACACCATTAATTTCTCTTTTTCTCACACACAAACCCAACGATTGATCTAGAGGTTTTATCAAAAACCTACGCTGAATTGGTTTGTACAGTGACATAAATAAATGAGTGCATTTATTTATGACTGAAAAGATGAAGAGTTTCAGTGAGTGTCACTGGGGAATGAGGGCAAATCTGAATAGATTTAGAGATACTGAGCAGAAAGAGGAGGTGAAGGACAGAATCATGATCAACAAACCAACCTGCTTCTCTTTGTCTTTCTTTTCAGCCTGCAAGGACACACACATGCGTGAGTGAGCGATGCTTATATGCCACATACACACATGTTCACACACAATGACATTCACACAGTGACCTTGTAACAGACACACTCTTCTTTGGCACTTTCATTAGGTTCACCTTCCCTGTTAGCCTCCGGCTGCTGCAGGCAGTGACTCATATATTAATAAAGCTTATTGTTGCTTTCAGGTGAAACCCTCGTAAAGGGTCCGGCTCTGAGGGGTGATCAAAAACCAAGCTAAAAACGAGCCTTGACATCTGAAGGGTACGAGGTGTTTCTCCGACAGCGTTATGCATTAGCACATGCAGGATTCAGACCGTCGGAAAGATGAGTTCAACCACTTGGAATGTGTTAGGATCGTTAACGCTGAAGCTCTGAAGAGTCTGCGGTCTATCTTTGCTCCCTCTGTGCTTGAAGGTGTGCTAATGTAAAAAATGATTGAAAGGAACGCCTGCAGACTCCTGCTCCTTTATGGCTCATATCTGGACACTAGTGTGGAGTTAACTGAGAGCTGTGCAGTCAAAAAAACAACTTATTGATGAGCGAGAATCTACAACAACACATCTGTCCATCCCTCACCTCAACAACGGGACCATTTCTCTGTCAGACTAGCAGGAGCAGGACAGTAACTATTCAGACTTTTTAACTGTAATATCCTGTCGTTTTTCCTTTGTTCACCAGGTTTTGAACTGCCAGTACCTTTCACAACGGGACACGCGTCATTACTAACTCTATCTGCCACCATGAGGAGGGAGCACACAAGCTTCTGCCTCCTCCACTTCTCCTCATCTAACTGTAAGTTATTGTTCAGAAACCAGTGTAAAGTTTAATAATCTCTAGTTCATACGTATTCTTCAAAATCTTGTGTCCCACACAAGGTGCCGCCCTATTTTTAAACAATACTACAACTTTCTATCATATTCAAAAAAAAAGTTTTATCAGGTTAAACCCAGTTATTTTGTCCAGCAGTTGCAGAGCAGCATAATCACTCAGTAGGATGAGGGTAAGCACCATATTCTCTCTCTTTTAGCTCAGTACCAAATCCTGAGGGAAATATCTGTCTCTGTAGCTGCTACATGCTCCACTTTGCTCACCAGTTACTTTCTAACTGTGTGTGTCTGCTGTTTGATGCTGAGCCAGTATCGCTCAGTGATTATTTTTCACGACGCAATGAGAGTAACGGAAGCAGTTCAGTTGCAGACTGGCCGGATAAACAATGAGCTGATGGTCACTATAAAGCTCTGCAACGATTCAGCTGAGTTTGTCATCTTGTTTTCACATTGATATTTCATACATTATTATTATTATTATTATAAAAATATAGATTATAGCTGCTTTAAAGTTAAGTTTAGATCAAAGCTTTGAGCTGATTTGCTGATTATGGCAATGAAATTGTTGTGAATTATTTTCATAAAACTAATAACAAATTTTCCCTCAAGCACACAGACAACCATACACACACAGACACACCATACAATTTAAAGAAAACATGAGTAGTTTCCACGCACACACCTTTTCTTTCTTGGATTCGGACTAGGAAGATGTGAAAACAACAGAGAAAAGGAAAAATGTTACGAAAATAAAAATAAACATGAATCAATAAATATTAAAGGGAACATGAGAGTGCTTTTGATGGCTCACCTTTTCCTTGTCAAGCTTTTAAAGAAAGAAAGGAATAAAACATACATTAAAAATGTAAAAAGGCAGAAGACAACAAATGGAAGTTAAAGGCTCTTTGTGATGATGACGATGGTGGGAGCAAAATGTTGGAAACACGAGCAACTCTACCAGTTTAGACACACAATCACAGACACTCTTCCACGCGAGAACAGCAAAGTGAACGGAGGATTTAGTCGGCCATGTGTACGTGTTTCAGCCAGCAGGAGAGGAGAGGAGAGGTTAGTTATGGATAAATGTTAGAGCTTTGTAAAGAAACCAAACCTTCTCCCGCTCCTCCTCCTCCTCACTGTCATCATAAGCCGAGGAGTCGTCCTACAGGAGGACAGACACAAACTAAAACATCTGCTACCACTAAAAAAAGTCAACTAAACACAGTTAAACAAAGCTCTTAGTTTCAGGAGAGAATATCTACTCATCTAGTGATGAAATTACACTTTTACTATATACCAATATTGCACTACATTTTTCCATTGTTTCTCTCCGGCACCTCCCTGAGCAGAGGAGTCATGCTGCGGCGTGTTCGCAGCCGCTGCGAGAGCCTGGCATTTTCTTTTTAGTGCTGAAAGTTAAAAATATCTCAAGTTTTTGCTCCCCGCTTCAACCAGATCTGGAATCGTCTCAGAGTAATAGCAGCAGCCACACGGCATTTCCCTGAAGCATCGTGCTGCTATCTGAGAGTGCGGTTTCTTGGTCGAGAAAGGCTCTTAATGTTAGAGCGAGATGCTGATCTGCTTCGTCATCTGATGATCTGACAAATCCTAAACTCTGTCCTCTACAAGGCTACAAGATCGTCAGGTCACAGCCAGCACAGTGTTCAAGGTTTCATGTGTGACTTTCCTGGATAATAAATCATAATATTCTTGCAATATTATATGCAAAACTGGGTTTATATGAAAACACGTGTCTTAACAGCCTAACACACAACATAAAAGGGGTTTGGATGAGAATATTTCTAAAGCAAGACGCCCTCACTTCACCGTCTGACTGCAGATTAAGTTCAGCTTTGCCTTCAAGAAACACTTGGATGACCAAGATCTTTCTCTCTGGTCTCAGCCTGGAGTCTTTTGATATCACAGGTTGGTAAACATGTTCATGTTACTGATCTATAACTCTTAGTTCATTCTCTTTCGTGTAGAGTTGCATTGGCACCTTTTAATGTAAATCAACTCACAATATAGAGAATTTACTGTTCTACTTAATAAGTGAGAAGTGTTTTGATATCCTACTGTACTTCACAGTGGCGCAAAACACTTTGTAAACACACACAGCACAAGCACAGTCCAGACTAACTCACAAAGAACTCCACAACACACAAAACACAGAGTTCTGGGGGAATGAAGCCGTTAAAACAAAGAGCGAAAGGCTCGGACGACCGACCTTGTTCTCCTTCTCCTTGTTGTCAAGCTGAGGACGGACAAGACAAGACAAGACAAGACAGGACAGGACATGACACGAGTCCATGTTTTGTTCATTCAGAGCATGGCAACATAACGTGATTCTCATCAGACCTGTGACTTCACCTTTACTCGACATTTCTTCAAAACACAAACATTTGATAAAAGGTTTCCACTACAGCTGGGATGAAAACCACAACCGGATGCAACAAGAATTTTAAACTATTTAAGACAATATAAAGAAAAGTCCACGACCCTGAACCTCTACAATATTTTATACAATTTATTGGTGCGAATTAGAGGCTGGAAAAAACGTAGTGGCCAAGTCCTCAAAAAGACAATGTGTTAAACATTTAATAGCCCTGATCCTGACCCACATGTTACATGGTACTTCTGAGGACCCTCACTGACATACAGTAAACCCTACAGCCCCTACATCACCAACATGTATCCCATAACCTTCACCAAACTGCAAGCTCAACCCTCAAGGTTTAAAACTCCTCACAAAGTTCCTCACAACAGCACACACAATAATAACTCTCCCGCTTGATGCTCACAGGCTCAAACGGCTTGGAAATCCAGCCACTTTCTGTCATTATTAATCCAATCGCAGATAAAGCGATAAAGTGATGCAAAGCAAATATGATTCCAAAGCCAACGCTCGTTAAGAATCATGGGGTTCCTCAACATTAATAAAACATCAAGATAATTCTTCAAGGAAAATATTTCAATGCAATAAAAAGAATATATCAACTTACACTTTTACGATACAACACAAGGAAAGCATCAACTAAGGAGCAAACAGATTGATTGTGTGATCAGATTAAATTGCCTACATGAATAAAACTGGAGATAATATCGCATGAAAATGTCAGTACAGAGATGCCACCTCTTTTTTTTTTTAAGTCACATTTATTATATATACTTAATCTCAGCCACAAAATCTTCTCTCTCCTTCAAAAGCCCCAACAACAACAAAGGAGCAGCACATTTATCCGCCCCATAACACTTCACCATAACATCCCATTTAACATCTGTTAACATCGCAGTAACTTTAGCCATTAACCAGCAGAGCCGGGACTCTCGTCACTTTTTATCTTTCTTCACCCTCTTCCTCCCTGACACGACCCCCCTCCCCCAGCAGTCGGCAGGCAAACAAAGTCAAGTCAGCAAAGTCATTTCAAGACGCCATTTAGCGGCGGCTAAATACAACATTTTTTAATACGCTATCAAGTTCAATTATCTGGGATCCAACTGTCTGGTCTATTAAACACCCAGACAGGAGGGAGGCCATCTTAGTACCCAGCTGCAAATGTGTTAAGAGCTCTGTTAGCATGTGGTACAAGAGGCTTTATGGAGGTTCCTGGCATCAGATCTATGGAGGGATTTATCGACTGTGCTCAGGGGGAAGCAGATGGAGACTTCAAAGGGAAAATAGTCCCTTTGTAAAAGGCAAAGATCATTTTATCATAAATATTCATTTATGATCAGAGAAAAAAACGACGACAAAACAAACAGTGGTTAATCCCAGTTCATCATGTTTTGAACGTATTTTGGTCTGTGTTGTTCTCACTGGTTTGAAAAGGTGATGTCAATTACAGTACGTCGTTAGCAACGTTTGCATCAAACTCTGGTGATTGTTGTGTGCTCGTTTTCCAGGTCACTGTCAATCAAATAATCAAACCACACCCATAAAATCTTAAAGAAGCAGTTTGGTTGAGTTTTTGATTGTATAACTTAAATCCTCCTCTTATCTTTAACCTTTTCACTCATGAATATTTAATGTTATTGAGAAATATTTACAATATAAAACCATGTTTTCTGCGACGGTTCAGTGATATAATGTGTGATTCCCTAAGAATATCTGTCTATACAAAATCATATGGTGCGTACATTATTCTGTGTAAGGCATCCAACATAAATGAGTCAAATCATCGTCAAGGAAACAGCCACAGTTAGTTTCACGGATCATGTTCAGATTGTGCCGCTGTCCACTCAAACAATCAGTATTCACTTCATCAAACACTAATGTATGGTAATGAATGATTTAGTTGCCACAAGTCCAAATTATTCAAATGATAAATATACAGCTGCTGCAAATATACCTGAGGGCAGGACATGGCATGACCTCTAACTGCATGAGTGAGGGCAGAGGGCCAGTGATTATAACTGTCAGCTCGCAGGTATTTACTCCACTTTCACTCGACATTGAAACCCAGCAACGATTAGAAAGAACGAGAATAATTCAGATTTAAATAAAACGAATGTGCTAAAAGGTGTGAAATCTCCACTTCTAGCTTCCTTATAAATATTAGGATTAAAGTGAGAAGAGGTCCGAGGTCGATGGAGAATTACACTTGAACTCTATTTAGAGAGGAATTCTGCTTTGATTGTCAGTTTTTGTCTCTTACCTCAGATCCCTCTGAGTCTGAGCAGCCAGACTGGAGTGAAATGGACAAAACAATAAGAAGAGAAGGTGAAATGAGACAAAAAATTAAAAAAAAAAAAAGAAGAATGTTAAAGAATAAAAGAGACCTGGACTCCCTCTCTCACCTTGGATTCCTCTGACTGGTGTTCATGAAGATTGCAAACAAAAGACAATTATTTTAAAATACAAAGACAAGGTGAATTAGCAAAAAAATGTTTTGATGATGCAGCCCACCCACCATGTCATCCTCCCCTTCATGATCAGAGATGGCCTGGGGGAGATCCAGGTGGAGGTACACAAATAAAAATGACAAAATAAATGTAATTATATTACACACACACACACACACACACACACACACACACACACACACACACGTAGGCTACATATGTATTAAAAAAAATAAAAAAATGCATAAGAAAGAAACCAGCTGGCTGAGTCATTCTCAGTTTATGCTGCTCTCCACTAAAACAATTAACTTAAATGAGACTCTAATTTATTATTTTAATAATAACACTGCTCGCATATTTCTGCTAGCCACAAGCTAAAACTGACTTCCAATGACAGTTATTGTGGATGAACTGGTTACAAACAACCTTCAAATGAAGCACCATTACAACACATCAGACACAGACTGAATCATGGACAACCCCGTCCAGGTACACCTCTGTGCTTTTGTTTTTATTTTGGGTTTTTTTTGTGGTCGGGCTCAATCTCATAGTTACACTGTCTCACGATCTGTTTCTGGTTTGTCCCTTTCCTGGTACATGGTGACAATGCCTCCGTGCACAAAGACAGTGTGGTCAAATGGTCTCCGCAGAGTCGCGGGCCTCGGCCCTGTACCGATGTCTGGGATGAAGTGAAGCGCCGACTGTGAACCTGGCTGTCACAGCAGCAGAACAATGAACATAGCATTGGAGTCCGATGTCCAAGAATCAAATATGTGTGTAATGTTTCGGTGTCGACATAAATGTAGTGTTTTTGCTGTGCAAAGAGAAAAGTGACTGATCACAGAAGATAAAAAAAAAAATACAATTAAAGCCTCGCGCTTGAATGCCTCCGCCACTCAGACTATATTCAGGTTACATCCCTGTTTGTCCAGTCATATAAAATATTGATTATTTGTGTGAAATTTTGTCATAATTGCTGTGTGAAGTTTTGAGTAATGGATAAAAGTGTTTTCAGAGGCCTTGACCTTTAACCTTTGACCACGAAAATCTAATCAGTTGAGTCCAAGTGAAGGTTCAGTGAGATATTGTCTCCACAAGGTCAAAACTTTGTTTTGTGAGACCACCAAGCCCTTGACCTTTGACCCCCAAAATTTAAACAGTTTGTCCTTGAGTCCAAGTAAATGTTTTTACTAAATTTGAAGAAATTCCCTCAAGGCGTTTCTGAGATATTGTGTCCACGAGAATGGGACGGACGGACAACCTGAAAACAATATATGTCTCGGGCTCTGACTGTCGCTGTAACTCTGATCTAAACTAACAGGCCTTTTCTCACAGCAAATATATGGAAGAGCACAAGTGAACCCAATAACATTAAAGATGGCAGCCAGAAAGCACAATAGGCCCTGGATGGAAAGCAGCCATGACTCAAGTTAATATGTACACCTGTGTGTGACAAGTTAAAAGCTCTGGGCAACCTGAAACGACACGCCACGTCAGACCTATGAAAAGCTTTTCGTATTGAAGCTGGAATCGCTGCGTGTCAATTTAATGTTTGCCAGTTTAAAACCACTCAAGTGTCACTTTATCCAAACGTGATGCTGAGGTTTGAGGTTTGAGGTTGTAACAGACAAACGAGCTGACCCACCTCCTCGTCACACTCCTCGGGCTCCTCCTCATTCTCAAGCTTTTGGAAAGAAGCAGCATCATGAATATCACATCAGGCAGAGAGGAAAAGCAACACTTCTGTGGGGGAAATCAGGGAGTCGAGGAAGAAGGGTACTATTTGAGCTGTTGCTTATGAGTAAATTGGGATCAACTACAAACAGAAACAGAAACTACAGGGTAAAAAGAGTCGGCAGGAGGTTCAGGGAGGGTTTTTGCTTTAGTGACGTGATTTATTTTTGACATTTGTGGTTGAGGAGCGACAGGGGAAACAGGATCGAGGGCAAAAAAGAAACCTCAACATACCCTCTCCTCCTCAGCAGTAATCTGTAGAGAAAACACACAAACACACGCTGAATCTCACACCTTACTTAAAATAATTCAAGGCCTGTGAAAGCGTACACACACACGCAAACACACACACATACACACACGCAAACACACACACACACACACACATACACATACGCCGTAGAAGCTTCACCTTTTTCCTGAACACCTGCTGCACCTTTTGCACCTTCATCCTCCGACAACATGATCTATTTTTAAAGAGATTTTTCCACTAGTGATGTTCCAGAAATATATCAGAAAGGTTACTTTCATTCAGCCTGAATAGTCTGGAGAAATGACTCAGGAGAAATGCACGAGGGGGGAGCGTCTCATGAGGCTGTCACAGAAGATGCATAAGTATTGTAGATTTCCCACATATAGTGCTTTCAAATCTTTTTCTAGGTTTTGCATATTGCATATGATCGGTTACGTCCATCAAATCGCTTATTTTCAACTTTTAGCACAAGCTGAAGCACTCTTAACGAGTATCCAATGACATCACTGTGGTTCTGCACAAGTCAAGTGCTCTTTGCTAGTTTCAGACTGACATGGGTGTCATTTTCCCCTCCAGCACCCACGTTATTTAAGTAGTAAATATACCTGATATACACTCTTACAGAAAGGTGTGGTCAGGTGCATTGTTGGCACTTTGCTATCTCGAGACGTTGGAAAGCGACTGACCAACAAAAGCCTGGTCTGAGGTCAGTGCTGCAGTATTTCACTGCTATTATAAGGGCGCATTGTCAAGAGAGAGATATGCACCTACATGGGCGGGCACATCATCATCCGCCAAGCTGCGTCAGGCTTTCAAAAGGAATGGGAGATGGCAGTCTGATTGGTTTATTGTATGTTACACTAAAAAAAATTCCCATGATTAATTAAGAGACTAAGCACAATCTTTCTGAACCATGCGCCTGGGGCTGCGACTGTTTTTTCTGCCATTAAAATGGCAAAAGCGATATGGACACGCTCTAAATACACACTTTAGACTGTCATTGTAACCCCTGTCAAGGGATCTGATATTTATAGGGCTCTATCCTTAAACATCTCTCTAATCACCGGGGTCAACATCAAAGATTCTGCTTTTCATTTTAATTTCTGCGTCTCCTCCTTCTGCTTCTTCTGGTAGCGGCTGATGAACCCAAATACATACAGAATAGTTCCATTATGATAATTGGGTCACACCTGGAGGACGGTGAGGTGACCCAAATAGGTTCACCTATGTACTGGGATATACTGTTTCCTGTGGGGGGTTTCATCGGCTGGAGCTTTTCCAGCACCATTTCAAGAAAAGCCTGCTGAGTGAACATCTGCAAACTTACAAACAAATCTCATCGAAAACATTTAATGACAACTAGATGTTTGGATTAACTGGAGTAACTATCCACTCCTGGTAAAGGCAGCTGTGGCATGTTGTCGGGTGGGAAACGTATAATGTCTGACACAGCCATCAGTACAATTTGCTCCATTAGAATTATTTTTAAACCTTTGTCCTTTTATGTTCTCTGAGATTTACACATGGAGGCAGAACTGCGGTCACTTCAGCAGAGCAGAAGAATGGCAGGGCCGAATGTCTGACTGCTAAGTTTTTCTTCTATCTTATGTAAATGCGACAACACTACACTGTTATCTGAGAAAGGTTGAGATGTTAGTGCTACAACCAGTCGTTACAACGACCAGGAACACTGACGAATCACGTGGCATCAGTGGCCTTGATAACGACAAATATAACATAATATACAATCAATAACAAATGCTAGTGAACAAAACTCCCTCTGCAGAGCCAATATTAGCGATCTGGTGCTGTGTAATAATAATAATAATGAAAATGTGTAATATTATTGTCAGGGAAAGTATCTTTTGATTAAATGTTAAAATACCTTGAAAAATGAAGTGGATGGTAATTGGTCATGTGACCCACTTAGTATTTATCACACCTGTGAACGCTCTTGTAATTCTACTGAGTGAACCTGAAGAAGCTGCAGGTGAAACACGTTGCTCGCTCTCAATAAAAGTCACGGTGAAGACATCTCAGTGTGCGGTGGTTAGGTTTGAGTTTGATATAAAATATGCTGTTGAGCAAAACGTAAAATAGATAATTGAGAATTTACTTTTTTGCTTTTAAACTGCAAATTGCCAAAACCAAGAGCCTGTTGCTGAGTTAGACTGATTTACAATCATAGATCCATAATTAAAATGATGTTTAACTTATTATGACATATGTTTAAAATCTAATGTAACGAACAACAGGATTTTAACACTTTATCCTTAAGGAAATTCAAGTCTGCTAAGTATGAATGAGTACACACAATAAAATGTAATGTTTTTTAACTTATTGACTCTCTTTTTCTACTTCAAGGTTTTTTCACTGCTGCTGTGTTTTTATGATAAATGAGCATTAATGTGACACATTAATATTTTTGCCTCAACTGGATTTAAATTGAGGCTCTGCTCTTTATTTGCCTGTTGCCATAGCGTCGGAGGCTTTTTTTTTTTTTTCATTCACCCAGAACGATGAGAAAGTTTTCACTTCAGACACTCAGTGGCAGATGATTAGAGATATGTGTTTTGTTGTGTGCATCTCTCACCTGTTTCGCTCCCATCGACTCAAACATCTTCTCCAGAAGGACCCTCATCTGCTGGATGTTGTTCATCAGCACACAGGGCTGGAGGGAGATGGATGAGGGAGACAACAGGTGCAGGTGGGCGAGAGAAAACAAAATGAGGGTGACGGAAAGGCAGGTGAAGAAAGAAAAGTCAAGAAAGTCAAAGAAAGGAAAAAAATAAAAGAGCAAATGAATGAGAGTGGGTGAGAAACAGAGCAAAACAAAAGACGGAGAGAAGGCGATGGAAGGAGGATGAAAGAACCAAACAGAGACAGAAGATTTACAAAAGTGGGCAGCAGCAACTAAAATATTAATCCACTCTGCAGAGAATGTACAGAGAGTGTTCAAAGTGTTCGGTCCCTCTCCAAATCAGATGATGATCAGAGCGAGGCGGTTTGGAAGCACAATACTCACTATCTTCTCCTTCTCACAGTAGGAGGGGAAGCTCTTGGACAGCAGGGCACAGTACTGCAGCAGCACTTTAGTGATCGTCTGTGGGAACAAGATAACAAACACTTGGGACATGCTTGCACTTGGAAACCTCTGGGGTGGTGAATCTATACACTGGTAAATTACTCCTTTTAGTTTGATGTGTTTGGTCAGAAAACAACCAGTTCTGTTTGAACTGAAAGTGGCATCGAGTTTTCACTGCGACTGAAAATGTTTGTCTCAGTCTTTTGCTTAAAGAGCTGCAGAGAGTGTTAGCAGTGATCTGAGGGTTTATGTCTTTTGGTCCAAATCAATCTAAGTCAAGTCTTTAGTCTGTACGAGCAAGTCTCAAGTCAGATCTCACGTCCAAGCCTTCATTAGCAAACTGTAACTGACTGTTGAATGAAATTAAAAATAACAAGCTGTGTAGCTTCGCAAGGCAGGTCCGACTCATTCCCATTTTTATCTCATTTATTTTTATTCAGGAATTGTGACTTGAGACTTGAATGTTTTTGCTTTACAGTGAGTATACAGTCGTGTGCAACTCAAGTCCATGTCCAAGTCTCAGGTAAGATAACTACTGCGGCGGAAATCTTTGTGAGCTGGAGAAACACATGACCACCAGGAGCTCAGATGTGTCAGGCAGAAGTATTTATTGTAAGCTATAGACTCCAAGGAGAAAATGTTGAGCAGGACAAAGATGTCTGGTCCTGCAGGGTGTATACAGTACCTCACTTAACTAAGGTTTAAATATAGTCTAAACCTTTAAGCCTGGTCATTTAATTCATTTTATTGACACCAACAGTCATAATATAGGCTACACAGTGAACCTTTGTCTAACAACGGGATGTTGTTACGACCTGAACTCTTGGAGTGTGAGTAAGTCTGACAAAATAAGGAAAGAAGACTGGGAGAAAAATTCCTTCACAACTACCACAAAAGTGAAGGACGTCTGGATACTGATGTCTGATGATGATTCCTCGTTGTTAGAAAATTAGCAGAAAATAAAAAACAAATGAATCTTCTAAATAAGCAGCCAAGTCCTAAGTATGTTTAGCCAGAGACACATGGGTTTTGTTGGGAGTGGGAGTGACTAGTTGGTGCCACTCTACTCCTGCCTGATTACAGAAAACCACCGGGCATTGTTTGTTCATTGATCTGGCAAGATATCTTAGCTGCTATGTGCCCCCCCCCCCCC
>NW_019525077.1:105062-105580 GCF_002814215.2 Seriola lalandi dorsalis
AAAAAAAACTAAACTAAAAGGGAAGAGAGCCATCTGTAAACATTGGTAGTTTAAGGCAGTGGAACAATCAACTAATGCTGTTGCTCCTCTAAAGGAGGTTGTACACCATCTCACACTGAAATCAATAGGGACTGTAGCGTTTTATCTAATAACTTAATGAAAACACAGATCTAATTAATCACATCACCATGTATTCCTGAGTGGGATCCAGTCAGAACACATATGTGTGCACCCGGACACTCCCTCCAACAGGACTGAGTCATGGCTGAGTGGGACCCTGGCCCTGCTGTCACCTTCATTAGCCTAATTCTCCCGCGCACTCTAATTGATTTATCATCGCCACTCCACCTCTGTCCAATTGCATCAGTCATTTTTCAAACACACACTACACACACATTCAGTATATAATGTGCAGAGAGACATAAGCGGCCTTCCTTTCCATTAATCTCACACACACAATTACGCACGCGCACACACACACACACACACACACACACACACACACACACACACACACA
>NW_019525077.1:105600-167286 GCF_002814215.2 Seriola lalandi dorsalis
ACCCCGTCTGCCAATCACAGATTGTAGGCGGCACTCAAAGGACATCTTTTCCCTTGGATCTCTGGTGATGAACACTTTCTCTCAGTTTCTTCTTAGCATGTGCAGACGTGACGGCTGTTCGCTCTCACACACAAAACAAGCCAATCTTTCCTAAACAAAGCACTGTTCCTGTTGCCAGGAGAATGAAAATCATGATTCTTTCTTCACTGAAAAAGACATAAAAAGACACTGTGCAAATGCTTGCAGTATTAATCAACTGAAAGAGATGAGAACTATATGATGTCCTCCAGGTTTGTACAGTTCGACATACTGTATCAACAGCTGGCTGCAGTAATGTGCTGTACAAGCAAACAAAGCAGGTTTCAAAACACTCCAAGAAAAAGTCTTTGCAAATGTTTAATGAGGTAGTATATTCAGCCGGCGTGTTCGTTAGGCCTTCAGGATACACACAGAGCTGTTCGGTGACTAACGATGAATGTCATCCTTGTTTACAATAAAAACTCCACAGGGTACTTTTAAATAAATCAGTGAGTTAATTTATCGGTTGCGATGGTAACTCGGGGACAGGAAATGACAAAAAACAAACAAACAAAAAAAAAACTGTGTTAACTCACATCATCCTGAACCTCGCTGTGAGAGATTTCCCTACTTTCTGCCCGGTCAGCCAGTTGGCCCTCTTACACTTATGCATTAAACATGTGGTCTGTTAGCTCCCCGCATTACTTAGTATGGTTTCCTCTCATTGTATAACTCTGTCTCTCCCTTTGTCCTTTTCTGCATCTGTCTTCTTTACTGTCATCTCACAGTTTTACAAAATGAGCTGTAACTGTTAGTGAGTGACAAAGAGGCGAAAGAGAGAGAGAGAGAGAGAGAGAGAGAGAGAGAGAGAGAGAGAGAGAGAGAGAGAGAGAGACTGGACGAGTAATGGAGAGAAGTTACAAATAGAGGCAGATACTGATGGGAAATGATTCGAGGACAAAGAAAAGACAAAGTATAGAGTTGAGAGAGGAATGAGATGGCAAGATGGTAGAAGAGTAGATGGAAAACAAACTAAAGAGAAAACAGGAAGGAGAGAAATTGACATGAGTAGAGTGGATGAAAATGAAAAGGGATTGAGGATGGACAGCTGAGAGTGATGGCTTAGGTTAGCCATTCTTTATCTAATGAGTCTCATATCGATCGAGCCATCACACCACACACACACACACACACACACAGATATATGTGCAATCAATTCTTCGGCAAAAAAAAGATTTGTTAGATTTAATGGACGACTAAAGGCATCTGAAAAAAAAAAAAAAAGAAATTAAAGGTCCAATGACTACAAAAACACGTCACTGTATGCTGAGTTTGTATATTTTGCAAACAAGTACCTGAAAGTCATGAGTCAGTATCTCAGAGGCATAAATGAGTCAAAACAGAGGAAATTACGAATTGTAACATATTGAGTTGGTAAAGGAGAAGCTCAGAGTTAAAAACAATGGCTGAACTTCCGAAACCTCCTCTAATCATCATCAGTTTCTTCTTCTTTCTGAGGGCAGATTGGAGGCTACAGTGAGAAAGTGACAAGACAGGCCGGGGCTAGCTGGTTAGCATGCTAACTTCAGGAAAAGAAAAGTTGTGAGTTAACATTGGCGTTGCTTTCCACCACTGGAGACAGCTCTTGGTGAGTAAAGTAAAGGAATGAAGTTTGATGCTGAAGTCACAACATTTCTTCTAGACTGGTAAGCAAACTGCTGTTTATGCTAACGTTAGCTATGTAGCATTAGCAAGTCTTACAAATGGCTCCTTTAAAAAAAATTGATTATAGGAGATAAAAGTTCTCTGAAATCTTCAGACCTGGGAACCCATGGTTAATTAATGATCCTAGAACAGTTTACATTCAAATGACTTAAATTATTAATGAATCTACTAATAGACTAATGGTCTCAGCTCTGACTCGGTGGATTATGTAGAACTGGGGCGCTGTTTCCATTCATCTCCACTGTGTCGAGGTGGAGGCAGAAAGACATTTTTTTTTTTTTTGTAAATTGGGTGAATTTACTTTAATGTGCTTATAATGTATATGAATGACATGGCAGTTGCTTTTGTTCATGTTTGTGTAGCAGCCTGCATGTCCAGAAAAAAAAAAAACACAACACATGTCCAGACAGAGCCCAGAGAGGAAGGGGATTTTGTGTTACATATCTCACCTTGGCGAAGCGTCTGTTATACTGCGCCACCACAGCCGGGTCGGGGCAGTCCAGCTTCTTGATGATCTCAAAGCTCTGGTTGAGCTGAGTGAAGATGTCCACTACCGAGCTGGAGAACAGAGCATGCTCTGACGTCTGCTGGAACTGCAGGCGGAGGGACAAGATGACAAATTTCAGCATTGATATTTTTTTTAATCAAAACAGCAAAGTCATCACTGCCTCCTGCATCCTCTCCTCTGCTAACCTGTTGTCAAATAATAAGTCACACTGTTCTTATTTCTTTTCCTGGCTACTGTAGCTGTGTTCTCCTGTAATCACTCCGCAGATTTCAGGGCACTCTGACCATTACAGTCATTATCACTCAGTTGAAATGTTGCTGGTCTGGGAATGGAGGGCTTATTGCACTGCTGCACTAATCATATGTTCCTACAGATAAATTCATCAGCTAAATGGCTCAAATGGAAGTGTATCTGGTGCCCAGAGGGTCGGCGTGGTAGTTTGTGGTGGTTAAGAGAGCCGCGCCACATATTTTCCCAAGTGACCGAGTCCTGCTGTTGCATTATGTGGTCCGTCTTAGTTTTAGAAACCCATAAGATATGGATCCATAACTGGTTCTTTAAGATCCAAAGGAGGCCAATAAGAAGTTTACACTTCCTCAATAAAATCTGTCTCTGATGGAGTCCTCATAAACTCCCATGAGCTACAAGAGTTATATCATCAGGCCACTTAAGAGGCTAAAGAGGTAGAGAATATATATGCAGAGGAAAATAGTATTTGCTTGAATTATTCTCTAAAAGCCAATCTACAGAAACATTCTTAATGCTTCATCCCTCCTGCATTTTTGTAAGCATTTCATAAATGAAGCTAAACCTGTGAGCTTGTTTATGCACCATGATGCTCACACGGCTTATTCCTCACACTGCAGCATTTATCTAATGCACCCTTTTAGTGTTTAATGATGCACTTCAGAGATTTTCTATCTCCTTTGCTGCTACATTGCTCACCTGAAAGCTACACTGCCGCCACTGCTGTTCATATATAAAAGCCTCCTCTCGACCCCGGCATCCACCCGTAAGCTATGAGCCTACCTTCCCGTAAAGGAGAAGTTGTATCGTTGCTTCCCATTACTTGGCGTTCTGAGCTTTAAAGATCCCATTTTGTATAAAGTGAGATTTCCATGTCATTATAAAGCAGGTCTGGGTTTTATATTAACACTGTGAAAGTATCAAAGCGCTCAGTCCACAGAGAAACACACACAGCCTGTATTCAGAAACTGAGCCTTAAAACGAGCCGTCAGGCCTTCTGTAACTTTGTGATGTCACAACCAAGCAGGCTCAGAGCCTCTCATCTGATTGGCTCACTGACCTGTTGTTACTAGAGCTAGAGCTACTTGAGAGAGACCTGAGAGAGGGATGTAAAACTACACTGAGACTGTTTTTGGTTCTTAAAACCACAAATTTATCTTCTTATGGATCAACACTTCAAATAAAACACAGGAAAAGTGTGAAACATGGACCTTTAAGTTTCTGTGGTAGAGACAACATCAGAGTCTGGATGCTAAACTCTAATCATGCGCATTTTCTACATTCACATGTTGTTCAGTGTTCAATGATTAATTCATTGTGGGTTTGAAAGTTCCCTCAGTGACGGAGAACCGGACCAGCTTGTGTGCCTACTGTATGATAAAAAAAAGTGGGACTCATCTTAAGATCAAATAAAAACATTTGAAGTGCCTCAAAATCATACTTTGGTTGACGTTTTCAGTGCCGGTCCTGACCACGAGCCTTTTTCTACAGACTAAACTCTCACTCTCAAAAAACTCCCAGAGGTCGACACAGTTCCTTGGAGATGAAGTGCAGCTTTTGGACCAGCACGAGCTCGAGAGACAACACTTGTCCATCATCCTGTTAATCTTGGACCGGCTGAGCAGGACTGTGCTGCACCTGAATGAACCGAGTCCATGAACAAAAAGGTCATGGGACTGAAGCTGTCTGTCATTCTGTTGTGGATGTCAGTGTTGTAGAAAAGCTTTCCCTGGTTTTTCTACTGCTGTTAAACTTTGGCTCCTTTACTGGGAAATAATCAGAAAATCTGAAAAATATGGTTTCACGGAGCTTTCAGCAGCTGGAAACAACAACACAAGGTCAGAAAGCAGCTGTATGACGAAGTCGGTTTAATGGAAAGCTCACCAGTTGTATCAGTGTTCACACTTTAACGTTCAGCCGTGTTGATAGCAGTGAAATTGCTTTTACAGGATCGTTTATTAGGCTTTTTCAAGCTTCCTGAGTCCTTCATATTTGTGACGTGATATTTTTAGGACGTGAGTCACCTTCCATTACTCTCATATCTCCTCTCCAATTTCCTCCTTGTTGTGAGCAATTTGACCTGAGTCACAGTGTGTCACGAGAGTGTTTGCAAATGCAAAAATGGATATGAATTTATCACATTTATGCAAGATTTGTGTAGTAATACCCCAGTCATAATCACAAACATAATGTCTTCATCTCCGCTAATTGAGAGGGCAGCCAATTGTCCCTGTTTATCTTAATTAAATTCTGGTGTCTGCTGAGAGAATTCCTCCGTCCTCAGGAAATAAGAAATTGAAGCTTCAGAGGGAAATGCTAGATTTCCTTCCAGTTGGGGAGACGTATCGGTAAACAAATGCTTTACACAGTTACTGGCATCCTGTTAGAGGGTGCAACAGTCAAACTGTGCCATTTCAAACCACTTTATTTAGAAGACAACATCCGTGTGCTTCCTTTAATACACAAACAAGCTTTAATGAGAGGGTGCGAAGTGTACAGAGGTTAATTATAGTATCGGGGAGAGATATGAGCCAGAGACTGTGTGAGCTGAAATAGTTTTAAAAACAACTAGAAAATGGCTCCTTCTGCTCTGAGTACAACAAGTCCCCAAGTCTAAATGACCACACGGGCTGTTTGTCCCTTCACTCTGACATGACCCATGGGAGCATCTCCTGGATGTGCCACAGATAAACTGTTGAAAAATGAATAAATAAATGAATAAATAAATGAATAAATAAATAACCCTTTTAGGATGTAACAGTGCTACAGTAATGGTTTGGTTAGGTTTAGGCACAAAAAGAACGTGTTTCGGGAAATGTCTGTTGTCATGGTTACAATAATAAACATGCAGTTAACGGTGTAGAATAATCGTGGGGTTTGGAAATAGGAGGCGAAGATGTTTTGTTGACCCTTCCCTTTTCTTACAAAGACTTTATCACTACGTCACCTGACTACAGCCACGAGATGATCATACACATGTTGCTCTGGGGATTGATGCCGTCTCACAACGCCACCAGATGTTTCTCTACAATAAAACGTGGCTATGGGTTGTAATAAGCTTTTTTAGATTCCCAATGATAATATTATTTATCTGTCGGTATCCATTGCAAAAAAAAAAAAAAAGTCAAGAAATCTGCTTAGAAATCAGGACAGAAAACTTTATAACTTTATAACGCCAGAACTGAGAATTATTCAGTTTTTATGTTTTCTTCAGAATGGCCACACTGAAAACAGGAACTGCTAATAGCTAATTCAGCATACTTTAACTGTGCAAACAAATATTGGCTGCAAAGATAAGGCCCAAGTCTGACTCCATAGCAACATTTCACTTCCTTGTTTACATTCTCCAAATTATGGGAACTGTACGTCCGAAACTTAGAGCGCGATGAAATTGGTACGTTTTTAGATTTGTTTGTTTTCATTAGTTTCTCATTCCCTGATAATAGCTGCTGTTGATAGTTCTGTGGATCACGGTGGCACAGTGTGATAGGTTGCCTAGAAACACCAAGACACAGAAACATGATTACCAAAATTAAATAAAATGTAAAAAAAAAAAAAAAAAAAAGGTAATTCAGAGATACAGGACAAAGAAAAAAGCATAGAGGTTCATTTCATGGTTTAGACTACG
Organism: Seriola lalandi dorsalis; assembly: GCF_002814215.2. Lineage (NCBI taxonomy): Eukaryota > Metazoa > Chordata > Actinopteri > Carangiformes > Carangidae > Seriola > Seriola lalandi. Next base: position 111,726 of record NW_019525077.1, read on the forward strand.
GCTTAGACACACAATGAATTGTTAAGACTACAGTCCTGCTGCAAATAACATTTTTTAAGCCTCATTTTCACTTGTATTATTGATTTGTTATTCTTTAAAAAAAAATAAAAAACTAACAAACTAAGGACTGATAGAAATCCTGGATTTTTGTCTGAGTCGTGAGGAAGGAAGGACGGACTCACGCTGAGTTGAAAACTTTCTACCTGTGAATTATCTTTTCTCACTCCGACGCCCTCCACAGTCTTGACCCTTCGACTCACCCCTTCTCTCTTATCTCTCTCCAGCGCCGCGTGCATGAACTCCATCGACACCTCCTCGTTCTCAGCCAACCAGGCCAGGACGAACTGGAGGAACCACCTGCAACAAGACGCAGAGAGAACTGCTGCTAACCCTCCGTTTGAGGAACAATAACACTGATACACAAAGATGTTTTATATCCTCTTATCAATACCAATCAAAAATTCCTTTTCTTAACTCGCCATTTCTAAAACGTGACTTTAGAGACACTATGTTTGATTAAATTTTTTGTTTTATTTTGTTTTATTGAATTTCTCACTTGTCTCATTGCTACCACGGTATTATCAATATTATTATCATAACCCTGTCACCCATACTTCTAGTGTCCACACTTGGTGAGGAGTGCTGTGTAGTGTGTGTGTGTGTGTGTGTGTGTGTGTGTGTGTCTTACGCTGGGTACTCAGGCACAGCGTCTGTGAAGGTGGGCAGGTCCTTAACATACTCGTTGTACAGCCACTTGACCTTGAAGTGCAGGTTCATGTAGTCGGCAGTCTTGCAGAGCTTGTGTCTCTCGTGTTCTGTGAGGATGACGACCACACACACACGAACACACACGAACACACACAAAAGCACAAGAGTAAGATTTTGCGTGCATGTTCATTTGTACCCATGAAATCTTTTCTTTGTATAATCCTGGCCAACATGAGTTATTTATATCTGTGCACATTTCCCTGACCAACAAGTCTGCAGACAAAGAAACAGATCGGCTGGACTCTTTCCTCAGACCTCGGGACCCAGATGCATCATCCCTCCTGAGTTTTAATTACTTTCTAGGTAGCACTGCATAAGATATCAAGGGTAACAGATGGATGGATCAATAAAGAAATTAACAAAGAGTGATCTATCTTTAGTCTGTCCCCTTCAATTCATTGTGGGGGACAATAAAATTAAAAAGGAATCTGAAAGCTCCTTGAAATTACCACAGAGTCAGATCGATGACGTTAAAGGAGAATATATGAAAGTAAGAGGAGGTTTGTATCTATTATTACAGGTCCAGGTTGGGGGTGTATTTATTGTCCCTTTCAGCTCTGCTTTTGGTCTCTACCACCTCCTGGAGGAAATATCTCTCTGTTAAGCTGATAAATGCTGCACTGTGTTCAGCAGCTGGTCTCTAACTGTGTCTGTCTGCTGCTTGGTGCCGAGCAAGTAGCGTTCAGTGGGTTTTTAGAGCTTTTCTGCTTTAGAGGTTTACAGTAGAGTTGTGGGTCGGACAGCCAACCATTGAGCTGAAGCTCGCTTTACCGCTCTGTTGAGCAGCAGCTGCAGATTCATTCTCCGCAGGTTCATCTCTGTGAGCAACCCCACGTGGTTTTCACATTTTTCATTTGATGCATTGTTTGTCTTGTCTTTAAAAACAGTAGTATTAAACATTCATTCACTCATTAACAAACTAAAATTTCCTATAGATCAGATGTTCCCACCTCCTGCATCACAGACCAGTGCCAGACCTTTTGCCGACAGGTCACGAGGAAACAAGATTCAGCCGAAAGAATCATTTTCTGTGCAAAGTTTTTCCTGTTAAAAGGGAGTTTTTCCTCCCCACCGTCGCCAAGTGCTGCTCATTGTGGGAACTGTTGGGTTTCCCTCTATAATAAAGTAAGGTCCTTACCTTGTAAAGTGCCCTGAGATAATGTATATTATGATTTGGCGCTACACAAATAAGCTGAATTGAATTGAATAGAGAGTGGGTTGGTTCTCCTGTAAGTCTATCTATGCTACATTTCACTCCCCGTTGACAACATTATACTGATTTTTATCAAAGCGGGTCTGTCATCACCAGCTTCCAGCCTCCAGCAATACATGCATCTGTGTGAGGCCACTACCCTCAGGCCCTGAGATCTGTCTGCACCATTATCTTATTATTTTCATTGAGTAAGCAACTAAAATGAAACACAGATCAAATAAAGTTTTGTGCACTTCCACTTCTTTCTCTCTGTTATTTCCCATGAAGGCAGATTAATTGGGAAAGAGATCGTGCCTGAAATAAAATTTACATTATTTGTGAGCAGGCGTGTAAAGGCACAAACACAGTAATGGCAGCCTGTGGTTCCATGGTGCGAAAAAAAAAAAAAGAAGTTGGGAAACCCTGCTAATTAAACATCGTCTCTCACACACACACACACACACACACACACACACACACACACACACACACACAGTCTTACCAGCGTAGAAATCAACTCTGCGGATGCGAAATGTGGTGGGAGCTGAGATGGCGACAGATTTACGAGAAAATCCAATAAGAAGTTGAAGAAAACAAGGAAGGAAGTTGGTTAAAGCAACAGCTGAGATGAGAATGGCTTTAGAGATGAAAAAACAATGATAATAACTCAAAGAAAGTGTATAACCTACTGTAGAGGAGCTGGGACTAGACTGACCCACCTACTAGCAGACAACTCAAAAATCGTCTAAAATCTAAACTAACTCTACAGGTTTCTACAGTTTAATATGAGACACAGTCAAAAGCCAGAATATAGAGAAGCGAAGGGAAAACACAAAAGTGTCAAAAGTCCTCTGACTCTGACGGCTAACTAACTTGAATCAGCAGTTTGTGCACATACAGTACATCTCAACCTTACAGGATAATGAGTGCATAAATTTGCAATATGGAGATCTCCAGTTCGAAATCCATCATACTATAGAAATGAAAGACATTAGGTTTCTCACAGTGTTAGAAACTGTTGCATCTACTTTCACTGTGACTCACTGTTTATTTCTGCATCCAATTTGACAACAGAACCCACCAGTTTTTTTTTTTTTTTTTAACTTGATGGCCTAAAGGAGAAGATTTATTCTCCTTCGACACCTGCTGCCAAAATGCCTTTGAACAAGCCATTAAATTCTACATTTGCTGCAGCTGAGCCAACAGACTGTGGTTGTGCCGTGTGAACCTAAAGTAGGGTGTTACTGAGAGAAGATCAAAACATTTCTTTAGATAAAGAAAAGAAAAGAAGCTCCATAGCTCCTTTTCAACCATCTCTAGTTTTTAGATTTATTAAATATGCCTTGTTTTTCCAGGTTGGGTCAGACTATAGCTTTGAATCTTTAAACCTACTACTACTGTGAACCAACATAGAAAAACACCCAACAGAACAGCAGCTGTCCCACTACTGGCTCTAGTGACTGCGTCGTGTCAGCAGCTGTAATCATCTCACCATTGTTCCAGCGGTAGTGATCAATCTTATCCAAAACTGGAAGAGACAACGGCAAAGTTAGGAAAGAGAGTTGATGGAGTGAAGAAAGGGAAGTGTGAATGTAGCGTGGGGGAGAAAGAGTGGCATCACTGTCTGAGCTGTCACTCCTTCTTCTCTCTCTCACACACACACACACACACACACACACACACACACACACACACGCTCTGTACAGACACACAAAGTCTTACCCTCCAGAGCATATTTCATGTCCTGAGCGAACAGCGCCCACATGACCTCAGCGCTGACTTTACCAACATTGAGTTCCTGAGGAAACCTGGAGGGGAGGAGAAAGGGTTCAGGGGTTCAGGGGTTAGGAGCGAGACAAACAGCGGGAGTGTCAGTTACTCTGCTGGTGTGTATAACTGCATGGTAATATCCTGCTTGGTATTCTACTTGCTAACTGATAGTTTGTGTGCTTGTCTGATCAGAAACGGGGACTGGACATCCTTGAGTGAGTACGACACAGACACAACACACACAAAAACACACACCGTAGCTTGTGGTTTTTCCCAGAACCAATACAGCGAGAAACTAATGAAAATAAAATTAATATTAATATTTTGGAGCTCAATACTTTATCTGCTAACTGTGTTTGAAGCAGTAACATCATTACATTAGAAACAGTTTACAGCAACATGTTTAAATAACATGTTTTCATCATGAGCAATATTCTTTTTATCCTTCACAACATCCAAAATATACAAAAGCCCTAAAAGCCAAGTGAATTTTTTTTTCTTTTCTTACCAGGATCATTTTTCTAGGTTTTTTCTAGTCATCTGTTTAAACCAGTAAGAAAAAAAGTGATAAAGAAAAAATCATAATTTTCTTTATCATCTATAAAAACAACCGCCGAGAAGCTGGTGAAAGCAAACCTTTCTTTTGTTTAGTTTTTTTCACTTGCCTTTCAGTGCTTGTTTTCACAGATGAAAAGAAGAAGAAAGGAAAAAAAATATCCTGGAAAAATTAAATAAATTACAAAATTAAGAATTAAATTTCCTTCCAGGGCTTCTGTAAAAATAACAAGTATAATAATAAGTATAAAAGTAAAAAATAAACATCAAATGAATCCAACCTTTTAGATTGAATTATGAATCATTCAAAAAACTGAAGGAACCGCAGCCACGTTTGTCACAGCTTTAAATATGAATGAAACTCTAGTGTTAAAGTACCTTCTTCTTCACGTATTCCTCTGCTAACTGACACATTTCAACACATACTGCCTGTGTGTGGCAACAGGAGGCTGCTGTGAACAATTCTTCTCACTCATGGTTTGAATGGCTACATATCACTTTTACTTTAATTTCACCAGTAATGAACCATGTTTCCACTGTCAGCGCTTCACATCTGAGAGCTTCAAATCTGCCAAATAAAAGGTAAATGACACGGAAGAAAACTCAGCACTGACTGGTTAATGATGGGCGTGTACGAGTTCTTGTCCTCCTCAATGATGGAGACGATCAGCGTGATGAGTTTGGGCCAGAAGTCCAGATTCTGAATACTTGGGCCCTGCTCCTCCGGCTGGCTCTCTTCTTTCTTCTCCTCTTCCTCCTCCTCGTCTTCCTCCTCGTCCTCATCCTCCTCCTCTTCTTCCTCCTCCTCATTGTCTCCTTCTTCTCCCTCTGCTTTTTCCTTCTCCTTCTTCTTCTTCTTCTTCTTTTTCTTCTCTGGCTCCGGCTGCAAGAGGAGAAAAAAGAAAAGACAGAAAGATGAAACGATGTAAGAATTAAGTCGCCAGATGTCTCGAACTTGCAGAAAGAAAACCACGCTGTGATGAAATACGTGGCAACGCCGGACGAAAACAAGAGTTTCACATATCACAGTTGTGATTTGAATGAATGATCTGAATAATTTACAACAAGAATTACAGTATTATTCTTCCGGATTTCAATCTCTTAAATTCTCCATGTTTATGTGATAAGGTTCTTACACATAAAGATGAAAAGGAGGCTTTTCTTGATTACCATGCAAAGTATTTTTAATTTATACCAAACACATACTGAGTTAATGAGTTCAGACACGTCGAAACATTAATATTACTGGACATGGTTAAAAATATTTGGCGATAATTCTTTGGCAGATGATGATTGATTCATGTCGTCCATGTAAAATGGACAAGGACTTTGACAAAGAGACACTACAGGGGGCGAGTTACAGAAACTTCCTAACTTATAGATCCTACCTTAACTGTTTGGTAACCATGGCAATTAGGGTTATGACCTGATTTTAAGAAAAATGCCTCAACAGATGAATAACACCTAAGACAATGTGCCTATCCTAACTTAAGATAGGAAAAGTTTATTACACAAGCTTCCAAACTTCCCAAAATCTTAACTAAACTCTCCTAACTTGTTTTTCCACAGCCACAGACCCTAACGATGTGTTGCGGTTTGATGATAAAACTCTCGTTTGTAGAAACAGCCTACCCTGGATCATGACCCTGCAGTTAGCCCAGCAGCTACTACCAGCTGTGGAGAGAGCTCTCTTCTGGGTGTGGTGCCACTGAGAAATGTGTTTGTTTTTTTTGCTAATGGATATTTTCAGAGTGAAATCTAATGGGTTACACATACACTTCAGCGAGATCGAGATGAGAAAAGTTGCGTTGGTTGCTAGGTAACAGACATATAAAAGGTGATAACCGATGTTGGATTGAGTTTCAGATAAGACAGGATTCCTAAAGCCAGTAATAGTTAGTTATTAACACCAAATTGGGAGGTTGACTACATCCTCGTAGCAATATTCAAAATACCACTGCTGAGAATCAAAGATATGGTTCTGACTCCAACAACATCAAGACTTGGTTGATGGCTGCATCTGTTTCACCCCGTAGAATCGTTGCCTGGTTACGATGAGACTGACACCACAACACAGACCAAATTTCCCTTCACTTTTTCCAATCAGGCTTTTTTGTCACACTTTCTAACCTCAAAATATCTGTGGTAGCAATTATTAGATTACAATAACTATTACTAAACTGTTACTACTTATCAAAGTCCCACGGTGTGAAAACAAGATTAAGATATATTGTATGTAGAAGCTCAAAATGTGCCGATGCTTAGCAACTCACTGGTTGGACGGCGGGCTGGAACTGACGGTTGAAGAGCTCCAGACAGTTGTTGAAGATGTACTCGTAGGTGGAGTTCAGGCAGGCCTTGACACAGTCCCGCACCACATTGGCAGCCCTGGGAGGACTCTGCAGCTCCAAGACCTGCACGAGACCGGACATCAGGGCGGGAACACCAGTCAGATTTAAGTTAACAGAACATTCATGTATACATGATGAGCTTATAAAGGTTATAACATTTCTCTCAATGATCAGAAAAAAAAGAAAATCTCAGACTATGAGGATATATGGTTATCTCATGTTTGCTTTCATGACTTGGTGATGAACTGAGCTGATATCCTGTTTCTACCTTCATTCTGAAGAAGGTGATGCTGGTGAGAAGATCCACTGTTGACTTGAGGTCACCGAGGCGAGGCTTGCTGCTGGCTGGGAAGTTATTCTGCAAAACACACACACACACGCACACAGACACACACACACACACACACACACACACACACACACACACACACACACACACACACACACTTGTGCTAAGCAATTCAGTTAACCATCTGTTTCTTTGGATAGCAGAATTTGTCTTCCTGTTTTTGGATTGAGGTCTTTTGGGGTAAATCGTTTCTCCAACTGATTTCTTTTTTTCAAACATTGCGGCTTCTTGCCTCTTTAATGTTCATCATATCCAGCTCTCTGTTTATGCAGCTTTTTAATTTATCATTGCATAACTTATTACAAGCAAACAGCCATAATGAATGCAAAAGTCAGAGGAACATCATTGTTATAAAAAACATATGAAAAACCTGCTGTGACCCAAAATAAAGTTAAGAGACAGAAAAATAAACAACATCTGAGCAGCAGAGAAGAGAGTATATTCGGAGCATATTGGAGATTGAAGCTTTGTACAGTATCTGTATGTGGTGACAAAATGAGTAAGAGCAGCTGAAAGTGGAGACTCACTCTGTACATGGAGAGGTCTATACGCAGGGAGTTGTGCAGCTGATCCAGGAGCTTCACAAAACGATCTCTCTGTTGGAAAGAAGAAACATCGCTGAGATTTGTTCTGACAGTGGGGAAGACGCAGACATGAGCACTTTGCAGCAGCCTGTGTGGGTTTGAATGTGTCTGTCTGAATAATGTGTGTAGCCCAGCACCATGGGGAAGAAGAGGGAAGACTGAGCAAAAAACACCAGAAAAGAAACAAAAAGATTTGTCTGAGTAATATAAAAAGGCAGAATATAAAATCATTTGAGCTACAAAAAGAAAAGCTTCTTGTTGTGGTGGGGGAACACAGAAACACTGCAGGACTGGCAGCTTAGTTTGGTACATGCTCCCACAAGGCAAGACAAGGAGATGACAAATAATCTGTCAACTAAGCTGTGACGGACCCCTGTTCCGTCATCAGCTTTCAGGCTGTGTTTTTGTGTTCTCATCCTGATTGTCAATTTGTCTGCAGGTTACTTGTGGGCGGAGTTACCAACCTGTAGTTGAAGGCACCTGGGCCCGGTGCCGCCCACTACTATAAAGCCCCGGCTTCATTCAACCAGAGTTCTCTCTCTCACGCCATTAATTTCCCCAGTGTTGCTGTCTTTTGTTTTTCTACATCCAACACTTTCACACACACACTCACGTACACTCACCACAGATTTACTGATGCTCACATCCCATCGTCTTTTGTGTTGCTCATGTGTTGATTTTGTCTTTTGTTAAATAAATTTATCCTTGTTTTCATCTCGGTCTGCGTTTCCCTCCTTGTGTGTCACGGCCTTAGAGCCGGGTCGTGACAAATCTAACATAATAAATTAACTTAACTGTAATTACAGTTAAGTGTTTAAATTTAATACACATGGACTTTCACTTGTTTACTTAGGTTCAATGTCAGAGCTTTGCAATTTCATGTGCATCAGAACCAATGACCAAGACCTCAGTTTTGTCCTGTCCGAGTTGTAAAAAATTCATCCATAACTTGATATCTAAAACACAGTTTGAAAGGGCAGTGACTGGCCCTGGGTCATCAGGAGACATGGCAATATAAAGCTGTGTGTCATCAGCATAGCTACGGAAATTGATGCCATGCCTCCTGATGATGTTTCCAAGCAGCAGCATGTAAAGGTTTAAAGTGGAGGACTTAAAATTGAACCTTGAGGAACACCACAATTGGTTTTATAGCTTCTAGATGAACATTCATTCATTGTTACAAACAATTCTCTATCGGTGAGATAAGATTTCAACCAGTTAAAAACAGTACCAGAGAGGCCAATCAGGCTGTGACATTTGTCTGAAAGAATATAGTGGTCTACTGTATCAAAGGCTGCACTTAGGTCGAGTAACACAAATACAGATGTTTTTTTCATATCTTTCATAGGATCTATTTTTCAAAAATGCTGAGTGTTCATAAAATCATGTAACTGATTAAAAAAGATTAAAAAGCTTCGCTGATAAAACCTCGCCCTTTGTTCTGCCTAAGAACCTCTTTTAGTTTGTTTTTTCATCTTAAAGTCCACCTCAAAGGTACCATGTGAAGTAAACAACCACTAGGAGCTCTATTGAGCGATGTTTTTATGAAGAGGCACAATGGACACAAAGACACACATGCACTCTATTGGTTTCTGTTGTTTGTTTGGAAGAACACTCCACTGGGCAACTTTAATGTTCCCTTTACTTTTGTATTTGAAATCGATTCTTTGTATTTTCATTGTGTGATTGCTTCTCTATAGTATACAGTCGTCTGGTTTTCATTGCATAAGCACGCAGAACGAAAAAAAAAGGAAATGATGCATGCATGCACCGCATGTGAAAAACAAAAGATGCAGGATGTGCATATTTAGCATCATGCTGAACACAGCTGTCAGTCCTAATTTCAGTATCAACACGACAGATGGTACTGTTAATGGTGCTTATTTGTCTTTATTAGAAGAAGCTAACACACTCAATCATCACAGCCTACGTTTGTTTGGCTGCACTTTAAACAGATACACCAGTTGTTGTTCCACTGTTGCATGCTCAAGACGTGTGCTGCCTCGGTGGTAGAATAATGTGCACTAAATGTATTATTAAAATACATTTGCTGTTACAGTACCACCAGTAAACACAGGTTTTGCCAAATGAACCAGAACCAAGAACTAAACCTTCAAAGTCACAAATCTTTTTTTAAATTCATATAAGAGATTCATTTGAGTAGTGACTTCCATACTCATATACTCATGAGGCCAATTTGTGTTTAGCTTGAAGTCATGGGGACACATGGACAGGAGGAGCCAGAGATCGAGCCACGCTATGTTCAATGGCCAACCAGCTCTGCCACCCAGGCTGCAAACAGTAGCGGTATCCCCATTGCCGACTTTTTTTTTTCCCATTTATCCATTATTTTCCTTCATATGCTTTGGCAAGACATATTTATTTACATGCCATGCCAATAAAGCAGCCTGAGATTGGAGTAGTGGGAATCACGACATGGCAGACAAACTGAGGAGATAAAATGAGTTTTGTCTCACACAGAAGAAGAGGGAAGAAGAAAGAGAAGCAGGACTTCCAGCCTCACTGAACATTTCTAACAAGATAGTCACTAAAAAATGCAAAAACACATTAATCTAACAGTTAATGACACCCATAGTTAGAGTTTCTTTGGATACGTTTCCTGCCTCCTTAGAAAGTAGCCTGTTGTCGTTACATAGCAATTACCTTGTGCATTGTTAGTATACTGGAAAGGATTTCCCTTTGTTTTTATCTCTGCATGAAAGCATGAACAACAGCCAACATTAACTGGCACTAAAGACTAATAAAAATTGCCAAATTCTAATCAAGTTATGTTTGTGTATGTGTGTGTACAATAGTGGCAGGAACAGAGCAAACACTGTAATTATGTAAGAGAAAGCAGAGTCTGAATGTGTTTTGGCTTTCTTTGTCTAACACAAACTTGCACCAATACATTCAAACCTTAAAGGTTAGGCTTACCTTTAGGCTGCAATAATCTTTTTTTTTTTTTAATTATTATTTTCAATAAACCCTCTGAAAAAACTAAAAGCAACAATAAATTTATATTACTTAGAACTTTTGTCTGCATCTGATATATAAAAGCCTGATCTATCTAAACCTTCTGTGTTATGTACAAAGATCTATTACTGAGTAAAAAACTATCAAAACACATCAGTGTTGCACTGGATCCCTCATTTTTGCATGGCATAAAGTGGGACAATGATATTCACAAAGAGACTGTATTTAATGGATTGGTAACGTCTGGCCGATATTTGATATGGTCAGTGATGGATTGATACTGACTCCGCAGAGGCCCTCCTTTGGTATTTTTGTGTTTTGTATTTGTTTATTTTTAACTTCTTTTGCCATGGTAGCAGCACGGCTCCATGGATGGCAGCATCGCTCCGGTGATCAGTCCACCACTTTGGTTCAAACTAAAATTTCCCAGAGGATGAATTTTAAGGTTTGTAGGCAACAAACAGCCATAAAAACTGGCAAAGAAGCAGGAGCACATTTGACGGTTATGTAGGGCAGACTTTATTCTATAAACTGACACAGCAGCACAAGAAACGTCTGCACAGAAATCTTGTTCAGGGCTTAGAAACTAAAACAAATCACATCATATATAAAGCTTCTGTGGCACCTGAATGTGCCGGCCAATCCGTGTAAATTAGAATAACTAAATTAAATAAATAAATAGAGTGTCAGTTCACAGGATAAGACGTCTTGTGCAGATGATCACACCTCTCTACAGTTTTGAGCACATTAGCTTTACAATGGGATTTGGTGATCCCCTGTCTCAGTTTTGCTTGCACTGTATATTTGTGAAACTTATAAACCTAGAATATCTCTCTCTTACCCTTTAAACTAATCCCTGCACCCCAATCTAGACTCCAAGATCAAGTCTTAACCCTCAAAGATGAACAGAATGTCCTCACTTTCTGAGCTGTCCTCACTCTCATGGTCTGAAACACAGTAACACACACAGTAACACACACAGTAACACACACACACAGACAGACACACACACACATACACACACAAACACACACACACATACACACACACACACACACACACACACACACACACACACATTTTGACCTAAAAAGCCTGACAAGGACAAGAGCTCAGTTTTGACCTTTAAAAAAATAACACATTGTCACACCGTCCTTCCCTAAAGCAAGGCCTTCCTTGTCCTCTGCCATGCACGCACGCACGCACGCACGCACGCACGCACGCACGCACGCACGCACGCACGCACGCACTTCATTTCATTCCGTTTCTTCATTCTCCTTGTTAGGTGTTCCCCACACACTGAGGTGTGAGTTACTTCCTTTCATATGATATATGTTCCCATTCATCAGATGTGTGATAAATTTCTCTTTAAACAGGGAATAATTAATACTGTGAGCCTGAAGCCTTCACCTAACAAGTAGCCTGAGGAAAAAAGAAGGGAAAATGGCAATGATCATTTCGAGCTGAAGGTTTTTGGATCAGAGCCATGAGGTATTTTTCTTAGAAGGTTCCTGTGTTAGCAGTCGTATCTCAGTTTTCATCCTCAATAAATGAACATAAGGAAGGGCCTTTTTTGTATTTTGAGGGGTTTTAATACACAAAATTCATTCATCTATTATTTATTATTGCTGCTGGTTTTAAATTTGTACTGTCAATAGACAGCTCCAGAGTGTCTGCTTGATTAGTCATTGTCTGTCAGAGGAAGCCAAACATTAAAAAGTAGGTGTAGGAGTCGTTGGTCTAATCGAATCATATCTTTTTTCTTTGCTTTTGAAAGAAACTTCCTCACACAAAGAAATGCTGGTTTCAGCACCAAAGCTTCTGTGCTTTCCTCGTGTGGCAGATTCAGAAACAGCACAAGCTAATAAAATGTACCTTCAACAAGCTGCTGGTGATTATTAAATCATCTTGAGAGGAAACAGCACGTATTGCTTTCCTCCTGAGGAACAGTTGCTCCGAGCAGGAAACACTTAAATAACTTAAGAGCTAAATAGAAGTTGTAGACAAACTGCTGGAATAATTTGGCTCCGGTCCAGAGTCCAGACTGATGACTTCATACCCAATGAAAATCACTGACATCAGAAACATGTAAGAAAACAGTAATCATTTATTTCACAGGTCCTGTAGTTTATCAAGGGGTTTACCCAGGAGGTTTCGTTTAAGTGAAACTAGAGACAACGTTCTGAGACATCTGAGTTTAGTAAGTTGTGTTGGGTTTATAAGTAGTTGTTGATCTCGTATGCAATATCACTAAAATCTCAATGACAGGGAAAACTGACAGAAATCCATTTAAACCCAAGTAAATATTTTAGTTTATTTTTCACATATTTTTTTGCGACCTAAAGACTCTCTAGGTTAAATTAGCAATTAATTGGAATTAATAAAAGTATACCAGTTGAATTCCATCTCCATTTCCCCTATAATAAATAGTAATACGCAATAATTTTCAGTTTAAGCTTAATTCATGTTACATATCACTTCCGCTCTAGGACATAATGACATTATGGTACCTGTAAAATAAAATGTTACTTATTGTAATTTTTCTGCAAGAGGAATTAAAGCACATCTCCAGCACAAATCAGCACAAAACCTGTAATATGTGCCTGACTACTGATCTTAATTCTTTATGGCAGAATAACCCTGAGCTACTTAGTCATTATTGACAGCGATCGCTATTGCACCTCTTCCTTTTTAGGTGCAGTCCCATTCAAGGAAAGTCACAAAACTACAAATGGGCACAGATGAGAAAGCAAAATAGGCGCCCGTGATGAAAGCGCTACTTCAAAAGAGCCAATCTAAATTTTTGGCAATATCAGACATTTCACACTCATCATCATCAGTTTAATCCGTGATCCTCTAAATTTAATCCTGCTCTGCTCTGCTCTGCTCTAAAAACTACACTTTCAGTAATTAACTTATAAAGAGCAGGACTTGCTCATGACCAGGGAACAATTATGACAGCTTTTGCTGCTGCTCAGATTTTTTCCTAATATTTCTGATATAAAAGTACCTTGTAAAAGTAGACATTCACCACAGTTTCATCTGTGCTGCCTCTGGCTGACAACCAGGGACCTCTCAGGTGTGAATATCTGTAACGGCTAAAAGGCATCACCGAAAAGAAGCACACTGTATGTGCTCAGTAACTATTCCCTGGGAAAGTCATTTAAGGTAAAAACAACCAATATGAATCTGGTGAATGTTTGTTCTCAGCGGCAATACTCACTGATGCAACAGTGAATGCAACCCCACAAGGAACCAGACTGCAGGTGTGAGATGCTGGGATGTCTGTAATCTCCTTGCTCTTGCACACACACACAAATGCAAACAGTCTGCAGGCGTACAAACACACCCACACATGTGCAACACATAACAGGTGCTAACACTGTCAGCCAATGATTTGATTTCAGAGCTGACTTATGGAGAGAAGAAGAGAGGAATAACAGATCGATATGACTGCATCTTTTAAAGACATATACAGGGCGGAGCAGAGGAGACGAGAGGGGAGGAAAGGAAGTGAAGTTGTACAATTTAGGAAATCCCCCCATTGCCATGGCAGCAGGTGCATTGAAATGGGCTTGGCCCAACATTTAAACAAAACCAAGCCAAAAACAAACAAAAAAGAAACAACAACAACGAAGAACCAGAAAAATAGACGGAAAAACAATGTGTGTTTTTGAAGGTCTGTCTGAAAGGAAACACAGCAGGAGCAATAAAAAAAAAAAGCTCTAGCAAATGAAAAGAAACGAGCAGACAGGCAGAGCACAAGTGTGGCAAAGCAGATGGCATCAACAAAACAACATGGATTCCAATATAAAAAAGTGTAACTTAAAAGATTTGTGTTGTTGTTGGGGGAAGATGACTAATGAATAACAGGTAATTAAAAGTATAATCGTAACATTAATGGGATAAAACATGATCTCCCTCACAGAAATACAGTAAATAGTAACTGATCACAGCAGATAAACATCAAAAATGGACATTAAAAATTACAAATAGTAGTGTTCACCCCCCCCCCCCCCCCCCCGTATCTTCATCTTTGTGAAGATACAATACATCGTGATTCGATATGATTCAGTTCAGCTGTGATTTATTATTGATACAGCAGGATCCAAAAGTCTGAGACCACTCTTGTGAAAGTGAATGTGGAGGTGGTCTCAGACTTTGTGAAAGCATAGACTGTAGATAAAGATGGACGTAGCCTCTGTGACGTCAACCACAGGTTTCTGAAGAGCGGTGTTAAAGCTCAGAGTGAGCTGCTTCACTGTCGCCACCTTGGCAGAGCCTAACACCCTCAATTATGCATTACTTTAAGCCTTAATAAAATCTAAATGGCCACAAAGTTTTATAAAATATTCGTCCCCGTGTACAAATTAGCTATAGATACCGAATATGTTTTTTGTAGCGGGCATGTAACACACTTTCGTGTTGGCTTAATTTTTCAGCTCCAGATGTTGCCCCTTGGGTGAGAGTGGTCTCAGACTTCTGTGAGACTTTTGAAACCCCACTGTATTTAGTTTAGGCTCATTCATTTCTATGTATGAACACACACATTACCTAATAGTTATTCATTTATTAGTGTGGGTTCTCCAGACTGGAGTGAATGATATTTCATACATTTATTCATAAATTAAATTATGCTGATTCGTGCATTAATTACTGTGAAGTCATTTGAGTGCTTCCGACGTTCTCGATCACCAAACAGGGAAAGAGTCCTACATCAAAAACGACTCAATTCACGGAAATTAAATGACATAAATGAACCTATCAACCTATCCAGCAGTGCTTCTTACCAAGCTGGCCATCCAGAAATAGACCCACACTGTTGTAGCCCATGGTGAGAGCAAGCCTGTCTGCATCCCCTGACCCATTAAAGCAGGAACATGCTGCCTGCAGTCGCTCGTATATCACTGGAGTGTAACCAGTAGAAGAACTGAAGTCGACACTATTGGCAAGGATCCCAGGAGTCATTAAGCTCGGCCTCTAGCTGTCATTGCCCCCCCACCTGCGGGGCTGAATTTGGGCCACCACAAAGTTCAGAGCCATTCCAAAGGTCCCCCAGTGATAAGACATTACCTTTTAATGAGGAACATTATTAGCAGCATGAAGGTGCGCCTCCTGGCTCTGTACAGGTCATTTTCATGGATATTTCTATGACAAACAGCTACTTCAGAGCATAAAGCTTTGAGTATTACAGACAACTCAGGCCCACCATCTGTGGAAGACCTTGTGACACCTACATAAAGTCAAACTGCAGTTTAAAGGCTAATTCAAACATTTTTCACCTTTAAAAGATGAAATCTCAGTCATGCCTCCGTCTATAAATGTCTTCTCTTTTGTTGACTCTCTTTTTAGAGAGAATGGCTTGCAGAGAATATTGATTTCCTAAATCAGTGTTTTACATTATATTACAGTGACTAAAACCTACATGTTCAATCCCAAATAATCTTATAAATAATTAAATAACCCTTTTGTGGTGATCTTTGGTAAGAGCAGCTTGAATGTAAAAGCTGAATTCATTGACTTCTTTGACTGCCAATATTTTAATAGTGTAGTGTATTAGTCTGAAATGTATTGGAAAGACAAATAACGAGGTAAACACATTGTCCACTAAGAACACTAGTGGACACAGATACTCTTCTGACAATCACATGACAGTGACATTGTTTTGACCTGTAATTGCGATGCAAACACTGTCCACGTCAGGGTAATTTTAAGATGGAGGACATGCTTTTGGAAGTCCACAGTTTCATCAGAATCAACTGGTGCACATATAAAAATCAGATGTGACTGGATGAATCATGCAGAGGGAAAAGAAACAGGCAGAGAAAGAACAAGCCCATAGCCTTTACAAAGAGAGCCATGAGACGTCTAGGTTTAGCTAGCTAGTCAATATTTGCCACTTAGATGCACAGTTGTTAGCTTTTGAGCATCCTAAACCCAAATTACAATGGATATGCTCAAACTGTTGTTTCCCAATTGTGCAAATCATATGTTTATCACAAGATGCTAACTTTAGCTTGATTGGACTCTGCTCTTAATCTAAGCAACGTGTTTTAGCCTTCGGCTTTGCTAACCTTAGCTGGCTAAGCTAGTTGGTCTGCTAGCTAGTTTAGCAAACTGGTGTTGTCATTTTCATGCTTTCATTTTTCAAGTCATCTTGTGTTTTTATCAGTTTACCTTTTAACTTCCTCCTTTATATTGCAGGTGTAAATAAAGTACTTTGCTTTTTGGTGACATGCACCAATGAGCCACTGATAATAGAAAGTGATTATGCAGAAGTGTTGATTTGACTGATCACAATGTGATGTCTTTAATTAAATATATCATTGATAAATAATCCATTAATAACCGGCAAGCACAGAGACACCTCAGCTGCAATGTTAGGTTGCTAATGTAGTTTTAGACCTCGAATTTAAGACCAGCAGTTTCAGACTGATTTAATCTGAGATGGTAAAGTTTAGGCAGAACTTAACTTTATATAATTTAGCTTCTATAACCTTAGCATTGTTTTTTCAATCAGATATGATAGAGTTTATGTATGGATCTGGTGTGGTTTCCTGTTTCCTGTCCACTGCAGTAAAAGATAGGTGTCTAAGTTAGTTTGTTTTCAAGTCCAATCACCTGTTAATGCTCAAAAGTTTAGGGCTTCCACGGTGACCCCCAAGGTGCATAACAAAACCTGAAAGTTGCGTCTACACTGGATCTAGTTCTTACATTGTTTCATCAGGTGACACTTTACAAACATGCTGCCAAATGGTCTGAGTTGTCACATTGTATAAAAAATACTGGTGTTTATCTGTGTTGATTTTATTGAATGTGGTGGTCACTTACCCCGAAGTTGGAGGCTGCAAATCTGGCCGGAGCGGAGACGTTGGTGGAGGCGATGGGGTGGGCGTAGAAGGCATTGATGTTGGCCAGCAGGGTGCTCATCACTGCTGGCACCCCCGACAGCATGTACTTAGATGACAGGCAGGAGAAATGGCTAGGGAGGAACGGAAAGGAGGAGGTTTAGAGAGAGAAGAAAAACAAGGAGCCGAGCAGGTTTGGAAGGAGGGAGATTGAAGGTTTAAAATTCATAGGAAGTAAAAAAAATAAAATAATGGAGGATAGGTTGGAGCAAGTGAGGATGAGACAGGTGGAGACAGAAGTAAAGGGTCCAGAAGAAGACATAAACAGGCCGGAGAAGGATCAGGGGGAGGGAGGAGGAAATAAATTACAGAATAGGAAGAGGATGCAGGATCAGATGGACGAAGGGATGTAGGAAATTGTTGGACATAATTGGAGACGACAGAAAGGCGAGATTGAAAGGTGGGATGGAAACAAACAAAAAGGAATTAAACTGAGGTGAAATCAAACTACTGTAAAACTGTCACCATATTTCTCCATCGGTCCTGGTATATACTATAGACAATATTACAATATTTGACGTGTTAGAATCTGCCTTGGGATGGAGTTACTTGTATAAAGTGCAAGTGAGTCACGAGCTGTTTCACTGCCTGTGTAGACGACTGTATTGATTGAAACTGATAGTGGCAGGCTGGCAGTTGTTTTAGCATTTGGAGAAGCCCACAAATACTGAATGTTTTCCTTCACATTAATATCATTTAGGGGCAACTCAAGATCAGTCGACACGTGATGGGGAAGACTAATCACAACCTATGTGAACCCCAGTTTGTGGTGTCACAGCTATGTTATTTTGTTCGTCCTCCATCCACCATCCTTCATTCATTCATTCATTCAAAAAGAAAAAAGTAGCCTTTAAACAGAATCAAGCCAGCGATTACATTTAGTTTAGTCGTGTATGAACATAGGGAGCCTAAGTTAGTGATTAGGGGTGTAAAGTTAGGGAAGGGCCTAATGAAAGAGGCTATCAAGTTGCATTATGGGAAGTGTAGGATCAAACATATTCTAAGCTCGACCCTTGCTTGATATGCTTTGATTTTGACCCTTCCCGTTTTATTTTTTAAATGTGTGTCTTTGTTCCCGGACTTCAAACTTCTCTTGTTCTTCTCTACTTAACATTTCTTTATACAGATGTTAGCAGCTTTGAAGGTTGTGAGGCCATGGAAAACATCCTGTATGCATCTATTTATTAAAGCCAGTTAAATGTTGCGTTATCTATGACATTTCTTAAACACACACAATGCTATACAAATAATACACATACAATACAAACACATAAAACATTATACACCTGACAGGCTGCATGAATTCTGCCAACAGTTCCAGTGAAGAAGCCAAAGTGTGACCGAAGATCAGCTTTCCGTGAGACTTTTATAATGGAAAATGCCGTGTGCATTTTCATTTGGCCGTGTTGCTGATTGGCTCATATCCTCAAACCCCACCGGGACACAGTCTGAGCCATTACTGCTCAAACTTTAATTTACACAATGCTTCCCAGTGTGACTGTGTTATGTGATTGCGCTCTTTCATCCAAAACACAGAACAAATACATAGAGATTCTCTGTGCCTTTAAGGTCAAATTACAACATTATTAATGCAATTAAACCAGTGTGTGTAAATGTGTGTGTGACTGCGTGTGTGTGTGTGTGTGTGCTCACGGAGGCTCTTCCTCGCCACCTGCCTACGATGATTCAATCAAACAGTTGGGAAATCTCTGAAGTGACAGGTCATCTTTCCTCATTAGATGAGATAAACTAATTTGCATGCTGTTTATAGTTCATGATAACCCTGCCCACCTCTCATCACTTCAACACACACACACACACACACACACACACACACACACACACACACACACACACACACACACACTAATTTGAAGCATTTCCTGATTGGATTTAACCACATGACTGGCTGATGTCAGAGCCTGTTGAATGAACCGACCACTGGAGCAAAAGCATAAGCACGGACACGTCTGCACGTTTACGCCGCACGTTCATTCACAGATAGTAACACTCACGTCATGGCCTGGTAGATGGACTCGATGCCGTAACGCATGGAGAACTCATCCACGATATCCTGTTGCACCTCGTCAAAGTAAACCTTCCACGCGTCGTCCCCAACAGCCGCTGGGATCTTCACCACGCCGCCTCCCTCTATGTCCGTGGAGAAGTGAAACATGTTCTGGACAGAAAGAGGTCAAACAAACAAATGTCAGCATCAGTCAAGTGAAAAACATCCAGGAATTTAATATACAGGAGTAAGCTGAGATTCAAAGTTTGATGAGAAATAATTACAGCTAAATACAGCATTTGACATTTCAAAGTCATTTATCAAGCAGAAATATCAGATATCCACTGGTTCTAATTTTAAATGTGAGGATTTGCTTTAGTGTTTCAGTAATGAATCTGTGAAGAAAATAAAGAATCATCTGTGTCTTTCTGTTTCTATGGTCGTGGCCTCGACTGGTTTTCAACTCTCTACAGATTCAGGTAAAATGCCACCGTGCACGTGTCTGTGTTGTGATG
This sequence comes from Seriola lalandi dorsalis, assembly GCF_002814215.2. Lineage (NCBI taxonomy): Eukaryota > Metazoa > Chordata > Actinopteri > Carangiformes > Carangidae > Seriola > Seriola lalandi. The sequence continues at coordinate 131,702 of NW_019525077.1, forward strand.
AATACACCAACAGCCTAAGGCCAGATACTTTTGCTTATTACTGAAGGTCTGTTGTCAGTTTGAAAAGTGTATGTGTGTGTGTTACCTCATGAAGGCACGTGTACTGTACATGGTAGGGAGCCACCTTCTCCTCTCCCTCAATCTCCACACTGATCTGAAGACGAATGGCACCAGACACCGCCGACTTGTCTGTTCTCTTCTCTGTAAGTGGACACACACACACACACACACACACACACACACACACACACACACACACACACACACACACACACACATACCCAGGTTGTACCAGACGTCCATCTCTCCGCTCAGCGTCCGGACCTCGATGATGCTCTGACCCAGGAAGTCGTCAGACTCCCTCTTCAGACGTTGCTTCACTCGCGACTTAATGTCATCGTCCTCGTCCCAAACACGCAACTTGATGCGATCGGACGAGTTGTGGCACTCGCTGTGGTGACATGGGGACAGGTGGGTGGGGTGTCGTTTTAACAAATGAGTGAGCGTTGGAGCAGACGGCTGAGGTTCAGAGTCTATTCATGAACGGGGCAAATTAGCATATGTTTAAAACACTAAGCCACCTTAAGCTTCCCTGCTTAGTTCCTTTAAGCAGAACATGAAGCAGAAACATCATTAACTATAGTTGCTTTGAATATAAGATTGTACATAGAAAACAAATGAGGAGTTTATAAATACATTGGTTAGAGATTAAATTACCCAACAGTATATAAAGTGGTATAAGTAGTAGTTTATTTGTTAATCAGTCTTTAATAAGGAATCTGACAGTAATGAAACAGAAATATAATATCTACACGTATAATCATAAAACAGATAATAATTAATTACTATCTACCTACCATTGATGTATTTAAGTCTGATTTTGAATGCAGGACTTTTGCTGATAACTGAATTTTACTTCTTACTTCTTTTGCACACTCCCACATGTGTTTTCATTGGACTCCGTGTAGTAATAAATATGATGTGTTGTACCAAACACATGGTAGGGGAGGGGTGGATCTGTACACACACCCACGTAGGCCTTTACAACAGCTCTGCTCAAAGTGAAATCACCTGTGTGGGTTTACTATGGGCGTTTGAGTAAAGGATCTACAGCGCAAGCCGACTGTGGCAGTGGCACTGTTTTCTTTGCACGACCCCTGAGAGTTTCAGTTTCAGAGTTTTACAAGCAGGTAGAAAAACAACACGCGGCACTTACAAGCTAAACTTCTCCTCCCAGACTGGGTTCAGGTTGCCGTAGATGGTCTTTGTTCTCTTCTTGGTTTTGCCAACCTGGATGGTGACATACGGGTCACTGGAGCCTGTCCTGTCCTTGGCCTGGAGACCCTGTGCACTGACGACTGATAACACACACACACAGAGAGAGAGAGAGAGAGAGAGAGAGAGAGAGAGAGAGAGAGAGAGAGAGAGAGAGAATAACTATAAAAATTGCATAAGAACAACAAACACCTACTCTCTCCCATCATCTTTCTGTTTCTCATTCACACACACCAAAACACGAGATGACGCCCACGCAGTTATGCAAAGGCTCGTAACATAAAACTCATGACTCACACGCAGATGTTGGGTAATAATGTTTCTCGCTAAAGTTACTGGTCAAAGATCCTTTAAAGACACAACATGGCCTGACTTTCAACAGTGTAATCAGTATGCTTGGATGATAAAAGCCAACATGCATATTCATGATATTTTTAATTTCATTTTTGCACTTTGTATTCTGCATATTGTTTGTATACCGCTCTGCAACAACTGAAATATGAAGCAGCTCAAACGGTGTCACAATAAAACAAATACAACACCATCAATCTGGCTTCACTTGTATCCAAGCGACAGAAAACATGTTTCGATGGATGAAGATTAAAGGCTTATGGGTTGAGTCTGGAGACGTTTCCTTGAGATGGAAGGTCAACAGGTAGCACAGAGGTTTTTTAAATTGAAGGACAACTTCATCCCTGCCACCCTCGCTGCCACTTTAATCCAGGTGAGAAGGAAAGCGAGAAGATCTGCAGCAAATACTGATGAGTGAGGCTATTTATAGCTGCAGGTCTTAACTACAGCTGTAGCCTGGAGACAAAGAAGCTGAGCTGAACATTACATTACACAATAAAACCTGCAGGAAGGTAATGGACTAAAAGTTCAACACAAAGGCCGAGCTGCAAAGTGTCACATCATTTGAGGTGTGGCAGGTGAAGCAGGTACCAAGCACAAGATGCATCGTACTGACAGACTCATACACACACATGAACGCCATGTTTTGAAATGCAAAAATGATTTGGAAACAGCAGCCACTAAGTCCTCTGCATTTAAAACTCAACACCACGCCAGTCCCCGTTACATATTTGCTATTGGTTCATTTAGTGTCTGTGGCTGATGCATCTCAGCTGCGCTAAAGAGAATTTTGAATATTAATTAGTCGAGATATTCCCTAATGAAATCAAATGATTTTTCAAAGAGCTTTCTGTCGAGCGTGTCCTGTCAGTCCACCATCAACTTCAATCACAACTTGGCTTACAGACAAAACTGGGTTTGAGTAAAAAGTTATGTCTGATTGTTTTTCAGATGTGACTGAAAAACTTAAAAAATGTGACAATTTCCAGCAGCTGTAATGATTTTTGGTTCCTATGAAAGAGTTGTAATTTTTTCCACTATGTTTGAGGGACAATGCTGGCTAAAGAGAGAACGTCACAAATCTTATGCACCAGACCTTTATAATAAAATCTGTGATGCCTTCAGCTAAAATAGCATTCTTGAGTAAATGCTGACATATTTATTAAAATCTTTTAATTCCATATCAAAAAGTAGCTTCCTGACCTTGATCAACAGAAAAGTGAGTCCCTGAACATCAATGAATTTCAACAAAACACTTGGTGAACGCCTGTCCCAGTATCTCCTCTTTAATGGAGCTCATCACTGGTGATTGGAAAGGCAAGGTGTGATGGCTGCCATGGCAACGCTGCTGCCACTATATGGTGTGATGTGTCTAGTTGCTTTGGTAACAGCGGCGGTCCTGATGATGTCTGGCAAGCTTGGAGATAAACAGTTCAACAAAAGTTCCTCCACAGTTGAGAGCAGGCTGTCAGATAAAAGAGGAAACTTTCATGGGATAGGTAAATCTTTTTTGGATTTTTTTTTAGGTATTTATCTGGGGAAACCCGACACGCTCTGCTTCACATTCACACAGCTGCTGTTTTCGCAGCTGATTTCCTTCAGGGCACAGAGACTTAAACTGTTGATGAGTTTCACCCTCCAGATTTTCCTTCAACATGCTGGGATTTCAATGTGTAACAAAACTGTCTCTGTAACTTTCCACCATTCTTATACAAACGTAAAATGTGCTTGAAAATGTTGTCTAAAGGCTGCTTGGTCTGACCTCTGATTAATTATCAGCTTTCTTTTAGAAAACAGTCTCTCTAATATACAAGAAAACAATTTCTAACAATCTATCACGCCGCTACCAGAGCACCTGATGCCTTTAACTTATCAAACACACAACTTTATATAAAAAAAATTCTAAAAGGCTGAAACCAACGGTGAGAACAAAAAAACAAAACCCATGTAACACTTGAGTTCGCCCTGCAGACTGACGTCACACAGAGATGAGTGTTATACACACTGTTTAAGCGTAGACACACATACACACAGTATCCTGTTGCCACAAGCCTTATGGACACTGTTCACAGGTGGGTCGAGTAGGTGCATTAGTAATAATAGAAAGAGAGGTTGGATATGGAGTCGGCACATTTTCTTTGATTTTCTGATAATGAGCTCGACAGTAACCCAACTGTAAAGTTGGACTTTTCTTTGTCTTGTCAAACATTTATTTAATACATATTTAATGTCGTGGTTTTACTTTTTCTTTGAATGATTCTGTGAAAAGTGAGTCATTTAAATAGCTACAGGAGCAAAGACAGAAAACGAAACTTGTGATAATGATTGGTAGAGACAGAAAGAGACAGAAGACATTAAAAGAGACTCCTGTAGTGCATTTGTTCCAGGGTTTCTGTCATCTACAACATATTTATTCATTTTAGAATAAAATCGTTTTCAAAGGGTAAATGGTCCCAAATTGATTAATTAGGTAACTGTTCCATTTCAAAGTTAGAAATTCACTGGACATACTGTTGATGGTGATCTTGGCTGACCACTTGGAGGAGCCGTCCAGGACGTTCTGCTTGATGCTCTTCATGTGTTGGGCGTGGATCATCTTGGAGATGTTGAACAACCTGCGGATCTCCTCAAAGATCTCCGGCTTGTTCCTCTCACGGATCTTCATCCTGTCCTTCATGGCCATGATGATGTGCTGCGTCCGGTCCTCAGCCCCCGTCTTGGAGCTCTTCTCGGCGGCTCCTGGAGACGACAGGGTGAGAGGAAATGGAAGAAGAAGGTGGACGATGAGTTCCAGAGGTTCACATTGAAAAACAGAACTAGAAAACTAGAAAATAGATGAGCAACCTTATTTAAATCATTTCAAATCACAGGCACATTTTCACATTTTTCCTTTTAAGTTTCTGAGCGAGATTTTGATGGTTCAGGTATATTGTGCAACCCTTCTGTTTTCCCACTTGTTCAACATTTTTAACAGTCGTTTTCACTAAAATCCTGAAATATCTTCAAATTTTCAATGTTTCTTTTGACAGGGGAAATTTTTGAATTTTTTTGAAATCTGTTGAAATATCTTTGAAATATCCAAAACACCATGGAGATTTTTGGCCATGTTTGGCCCGGGATTCAGTTTTCATGTACATGTAGTTCAGTAACGCTACTCACTCTGCAGACAGTCAGCGTTCAGCAGCTCTTGACATTTCTCGTGAACTTTGACCCCACACTCGGCGCAGCGCATGCCCTGCCGGGCGATGCCCCACAGCAAACCTTCACACTCGTAGCAGTAGGTGGGCGTGGTGGCCGTCCAGACCTCAAAGTTGTGCGGCGTGGTGCAGGAGATGGGGTAGATCAGAGCCTGCAGGGTCTTTTTGTACACGTGGGTTTTCTGTTTAAGCAGAGAGAGAGAGAGAGAGAGAGAGAGAGAGAGAGACATAAGGATGGAGGGAGGTAAAGGGTGTAATAAAATAAGCAAAGGAAGAAAGAAAGACATGAGAGTTTTTAAGGATAAGGGACAGGACAGGCGGATAACAAGCGGATAACACAAACACAAGCTCAGAGAAAGGGTTGGTGGTATAGGTGGTGGTATGCGAGGTGACGCAGGAGATTGGTAGAGCAAAATGCAAAAAGAAGAATGATAAAACAACAATAGAAACAGACTGACTTAGTAACTGTGTAAGCTACTCTAATTGTCTGCAGCATTGACAGCGAATAGGTGTTGGAAAAATGAATTAAAAGATATTTTCAAGTGGCATCCATTAAAATGACAGAGAAATGTGATCGTGTATGACGGTGCATATTTCTGAATAATTCTTGGCCTCTCCTCTGATGAAATAAATTCTGCTGTTGTCCGGTGTAGGAGGAGCGCGGGCGGAGGTGAGCGCATCTCCACACAACGAGAGGACACCTTGACTAGAAGCCCAGTTTGATTTGGTAAAGACAGAATTTGAATAGAGGGCATGTGAGTCATTATCATCGCTCTTATCATTATTATTATTATTATTATTATTATTATTATTATTATTATTATTATTATTATAGTAGCAATGGTGGCATATTGGTAATAATAGAAGAAAGATGGTTTTACTTCTTCTTTTTCGGGTTCCATTGCTCTTACTTTTACCCACTCTCACTGTCATCTCAGGCGCTGCTCTCATTCAGTCTCGTTCTAACTGCTTTAAGTTTTATTGATCCAACCTGTGCCGTTTGAACTCCTTGTGCCTTTTGACATGATTTTTCTGTCCTGTGCTTTTACTTGATTTTATTGCCTCTGATTTACTTCCTTGTCACTGCAAAGTGTTCTGTAAATAAAAACACAATCCCTTATAGATAATAAGATTTTCCACTACCTTTTTCTACCATTGCTGCTGCCAATGTTATTTATGCCTAAAATAGTGTGGATGAGTGGATGGCTAAAAAGAAAAAATCATTTTGGCATCGATTTTGCACAAGTTTTTAATGGTTTCCAAAGGTTGTCAACTTGTGAATATCTGCTCAGAATATGTGTTTATGAGCCCAGCACAAAATGTTGCACATTTCCCTGCATATGCTACTTTCATCTGTCAGTATAGTCCAACAGAGAAACGGCTAGCACTGAACATATGCAGTAAACAGTGCGTCTTAATATGTTCCTGTGTTCTGAATGTGCAACACCCAAATCTGGTATGGTCAGTAACTAATACACACACTGTGCGCTGGTTCTGGATGTATCTCTGTATATATGTTTGTGTATGTTTTCACAAAAACACACTTGTGCACACCGTAATAGAAACAAACTGAATAATCTGCACGTGCACTCAGGGCAAAACACTTTCCAGATGTCAACATGCACCAAGGAAGATGTAAACTGAAATATTTAAGGTATTAAAACTAGATTCTGACAATACATCAGGATCGTTGCCCTAATACCACATCAGTTTACATTTATCAGCTAATTAAATTAATAAAAACGAGTTGCCTCATGGTGAATCTGGTGATACAAAAAGTGATACACAAATAAAGTTTGATTGATTGATTGATTGATTGATTGATTGATAGAGCCTACAAGCATACAACTTTTAACACTACGTTGACCTGTTGACCTGCAGAGCCCATGTTGTTTAGCCTGCATTTAATCTGTAAATGACAAAGGCAGCTCTCCGGTAAACTGTTGCCCTTAATCTGTTTATCTCTAATTTTACTCTGGAGTCTCTTTAAGTGTAATTATACTGTATGAATTTTAATCTTTTAGATTTGGCAGCTGCTCTGTTCACCTCCTAATGTGATGTAATCACCATTATGACTTGACATTGTAGAGTATGAAAGGCACAAAGCAGTCTGGGAAGCCTTGCTGCTGCTGGCTTTATTAAAACCTGAAGCGGCCTGAAGCTGACTCGGCAAAAAATTCAGAGCCTTTATTGGATCTCCAAAAAAAAAATAACAAAAAAAACATATTAACAATACGGCTACAGAATAATGACAGGAGGAGTAAACATAGTGAGAGACGTGTGGAAAAGTGTGTCTGTAAATGTAAGTTAAGGTTTGTGTGGATCCTCATTAGCTGGCATCGAAGTGACAGCGAGTCTTCCAGGAGATAACCATCAAGTCATAGCTTCAGTATGTGTGTGTGTGTGTGTGTGTGTGTGTGTGTGTGTGTGTGTGGCATATGCATTTGGCGACTCACAAGCTCTTCGTCTTTCAGGGAGGTCCGTGTGGCCAGTGTGTGGGCGAGCCCAGCTTTCCTGGACTGGATGATAGACTGGAAGGCAGAGAGAGAAAAGCATGAGAGATAAACAAAACAAAACAAAAGTGTGAGAGGCAATAAAAACTCAGGAAATCAGTCCTGAGTGATGTTGGGCTCTTTCAGCTTCGAAGGTCCGTTGAAACTTGAACTTGCACAAACAACATAATTTGTTCTCCTTTTCTCTTTGAACACACACTTTTGTCGGAAACACGTAACACATCTTTTGTTTAATCCCTTTGAGGACAAACACTCATATATTCTTCCATTGCGACATGTTAGAGGTCCTTCACTGAATGCATTCTATTACATTTTTTTTGGTCCTACTCCAGATCTGGACTTTATCATAAACACTTTAGCATTGCATATTAAATTTAGCTAAAGCAACTGAGAGATGCATTAAACTAATTTGTGGACATTTTGGATATCATACGTTTTCCCTTTCTCGTTGAGCGTTAGATTGATGCAGTCTCATGTCTGTCTGTTAAATATGATGCAGCTAGCACCTAGTTAGCTTAGTTCATCAGGGTGGACGTGCCGTTAGAGCAGGACGGTTCGAACAGCCTCTCTTCATCTCCAGCACAAACAAAATACTGAAGTTCTAATGCAGTTTTCATCCTTACAGCAGCACTTTAAAGCTTTGATACACCTGAGAAATGTCCTTGAAATAGATGCACAGCTTCTTCTTTTTTTTTCAAACTGGCTCTGCTCATAGCATTTCACTGACGCACACTGTCAGTTATCATTAACTTAAACTGATTACTGCTATTTATTTGCTACAGGACTCTGTGAATCATCAGCTCACTGCATATCGCTTCATTTAAGGAAACTGTATTTTAGTGAAGTGCAATGAGGCAATTTATAACCTGTTGCTTCATCATTGTTCTAATGACTGATGATAATTTAATTAAGATTTATGTTTGTGTGTTTTTATTAAGGGGATTAGCTCTCTCATTAGCATCCTTGTTTGTGCTTGAATTCTTTGAGCTCTCCTTCAAACAGCACCTTTTCTGTCTGAAGAACACCAGACTTCAACATATTAAAGAACATATTTATTGAGTTGGAAGTGATTAAGTTTTCCAGCGATGGCTCACCAGGATATTTTTTGAAATATTATTTTTTATCATGCAGAGACTTTTCGAGCTCTGGATGCTTTAGCGATTCAACATTGAGCTTCTCGTCATCGGTTTTGACAGGTACAAGACCATAGAAGTACACACGCTGTCACCTGACAAGAGAAGAAGAAGTCAATGTGCCAAGCAGGGGGACTGAAGAAAATGTGCTGTTTTTCTGCAGCATTATCCAAAATCGATGCTGGAAAACAAAAACAATGGTGTGTGCTGTTGTGATGCAGCATGGGGCTGTGTACCATGCTCCATTAGGTTTTGAATTTTGTATGTTTGTGTGGCAGCAGGGCACCGTGAATCATGGGAGATATCAAGGAGGCCTAGAGTGCGCATTTGCAGGAGCAAGAGAAAGTGTAATCAATGTTAAAAATTCATACACTGGCCACAGAAGTGCTGGCAAACTATTGCGTGTAACATAACAACAAGTTGAAAACAGTAGCAAACTAACAAAACGTACAAATTAATTACGACCACTCTTCTATTTATTTTATTTTTTTTCGCTTGTTGATCCTTTGGGTTGTTATGGTCTTATTGCCAAGTCTTTGTCTCTCTCCTGTCTGTTTTCCATCTCCTCATGAGTTGTGTAAGTTGAAATGCTAAAACTTAAACACGCAGCACATAACTTCTACCACTAGGGATTTATCTCAATCAAAGCGTTTGGCGACATCGTGAAGTAGCGTAGGATCATGGGAGTTGTTGTCTTCACCGCCACCATTCCTGGTTTGGATTCACTTCACTGTCAGTGACTCATTAAGTTTTTACCAGGAGCCCAATTATCTGCAGAGGTCTCCTCCTCTCCAAATCAAACAGACCCAGTGACTATAACCATTAACAACACTAAATAAAGCAGTTTTACTTTGTCCAATGGACAAGGGACGTCAGGGAAGGGCTGGGAGCTGAGACCACCGCTAACCTTTGTTTTGATTGTTTCTCTGGTAACTTATGATTCAGACGTTCAGGAGGTTTTTACCGACAGCCGAATTATCCACAGAGGTGTCCTCCTCTCCATAACAAACGGACCGGGGGATTAAAACTGGTAAACACACTGAATGAAGCAGTTTCACATTAAAATTCAGTGATTCATCTATGCTCGTTGGCAAACGTAGGACAACTTGGAGCGGCTGGGAGTTAAGCTGATTAACAGTTTCTCAGCTTGTTTCTCTGAAAACTTCTTCCAATGATTAAAATCCTTCATGTGGTTAAAACATATAGTTGGAGACGACCAAGGTATAAAAAGTGTATCTTCAAAATGTCGCTTAAAACTGGATAAAGGTCCATTTTGAAGTTCTGACAGACAACTACAATGGGCCGTTAACATGATTAAAATCATCTCTAGGTTCGAGAATTGCTGGAAACATTTGGGATAATGTAAGTACACAACTCATGAAAATATATAACATCGGTCTGGCTGTTTTACACATTTTAATGTGGAAAAGATTCATATAGCTTTAACAAAACCAGACTATGCGAGAGCTTTTATATGTCTCTTCAAACCTCACGGGTGCTTTTTCACCAAGACTCTGGCTGTTGAAAGTGTGACCTTCACTCTGGAGGATCCACTTTCAATTCAATGGAGACAAGTTTCTCTAATCAGATGAGCCAAGTCTCTTAGATCTCAGCGACTGAATATTCATAGTTTTAACTGCTCGGATGACAGAGCTTAGCCACTGAATGTACATCTCAGCCTACCCAAAGTACTTCAAAGTAAATGTTAGACTACAGGGAGAGAGACACAATTTACCAAAACATTGATCAGCGTTTGTTTGTTTAGAGAGGCAGGTGTGTAATTTAAAAAATGGAGCTGTTGAGATGCTGAATCACAGCAAGACAAGCCTGTTAATTAAAGGACTTGTAGCTAAAACACCAATCACAGAAAAAGCCTCTTGCTCTCTACGCATCAGTCGGCTGAAGGAAAGCTGAAAGCATTCACAAGAAGGAATTGATTTTTCTTGTGTTTGTCAGAACTGTTTGAAATACAGGTGAACAATGACAGATATTTTTGTATGAGTGTGTGATTGTATGGACTGTATGTGTGCGTGCTTCGTGGCTGATTTCTGTCAATGCGCATAAGAAACCTTCACACTGAGCGGATCGAAGTGTTTCACTTCAGTCAGGGTTTGAAACACAGACCACCAACAAACTGTGTTTCTCGCTTTTGTTTTACTCACCATAGCCTGAGGGTCGACGAAGGGAGGGAGGCAACATGTGCAAGGAAAAAAGAAGAAGAAAGAAATGGTTAGGAGACAAACAAATAGATTCCTGTCTCAGGGGATCGACCAACACTATGCATATTTTTCTTACTAATAAGTAAGACAAAACAGAAAATAAGAAAAATAAAGCCATGATTGGTCTACCAGTATTTACTCTCTACATCTCTATGATTTTCTCTGTTCAGACGAAATGAAAAAAACACATCAGTCAAACCTGTGTCAGTGTCGGTGTCACCTGCCATATCTAATCATTTTGAGTTTGTTGAGGAACAAAGGTTTCAAGTGTGACTTTGTTTCACATCGTTGGTGTTTGAGTTTTGTGATAATATCATTAACAAACCATGCAACCTGACTGTAAATACATTTATATGCTGAAGCATTGGAGACAGCATTATATAATAGTTATTTATGTTTAGTCATTAGTCTCAATAGTAATTAATGACCTTATATAACTAGTCCTGTTGCAAGACATTTCAGTGAAAAGCAACATCACATTTCATAATTTTTTTATGGTCATAGAAGTGATTAAGCGCAGCCAAAGAGGTGGTAATGATCAATCTCAGAGGAAGAGGGAGGCAGTTTGGATTTTCTATCTTAAAAGTTTATTTCCAGGGGGAATGAGCAAGGACTTCTCAGTTAACAAGTTTTAATGTGTTTATAATTTTTATAGTATTAGTTTTTAAAGTGTTATATGGCTCAATTATTTGGATTTGCAGTGTTTGGATGTATTTATGTGTTTTTATGATGACCTTTGTATTTTATGTTGCATCTTGTTTCCTCTCATGTGTTTATAGCGCTTTATAAGGTTTCTGTAAATTGAAGTGTTTCTGAGGTGGACGTACGCCACATCAAATGGATTCATTTAAGGGCAAGGTCCCTTTAGTACAAACATATGCCAATCATGTTTATTTTTTCTCTGTCTCATACTTAGCCTATTCGAATGTTACTCGTAATGTGTTTTGTGATGAACCTGATGAAGGCCACAAGCCAAAACGCGTCTGTCTAATAAAGTTTTTCTGTGTACTGCAAGTGTTTCTGGAGTTGTGACTTCTTTAGTAATTAGTGAAAAGTTATTCTCAAATATTAGACAAATCTCACACGTTGGAGACTTAATTTCACGTGTTATTCATTCTGTATGCCATCATCCTAGTTCAATAAACTGCGGACACATCAGATAAAACTTTAAAATCTAACCTATAAATGATCCTCAATATGCAGTTTGTTGTTTGTATTTAGGTGGTGAGCAAAAATTCCTGAGTCTGACCACGTTTAGTTCAGTGAAGGTCAAAATTAAAATGTCATGAGGCTGACTTGGAGTGACATGTACTCACCAGTTCACTAACAAGGGGAATGGGCCTCCTCTTGCGGAGGTCTGGCATGCTGTCAATGCCAAACGGTGCGTTTCCCCTGTACACACACAAACAAATAACAAAATGCACAATATTTAAATACAGAAAATCCAGGTGCAAACACTGTATCAGATAATCCCATTCTCTAATTCACACACAGACGCCAAGAAGTGTTTACTGACCCCGGCTTGGCCCATGGGTGCTTGCTGGGGTCACCATCTTGATCTCGGCTCTGAAATAGAAGTCACAGGTCAGGCGTTTAGCCATTTGAAGGCCGATAGCTTTTATTGGTTTTATAACACTTGAGCATGCACACACACACACAAGCACGAGAGAAAAGAAAAAGTGAGAAGAAGAAACAGGTTCAGTGGTACCGAACTGGGTTGGTTGAGTTCCAGCACTGCATTTCAATCAATTATACTGTCCTCATACATTATATGAGCATCATAAATCTGGCTTCACCTCATAAAGTAAACACCTCCCAAACCACACATACTCCCAGTAAATACACACCAGATATTGACTTGTGCTCCCTATCTGTGTATTTTTGTCTGTCTGACAGCTAGTGCAGAGGATAACACAGTGACAGTAACACAACAAACAAACATGGTGTTGCCTGACAGACTCCACATCAATACTACATTTCATCAATACTGCGTCCTAATCAATACTGACCTATTCCTGTATGGCATTTTTATATTTATGGCTGAAACAACAGGGCACAGATGCATTAAGGCTGAAATCTCATAAAACCTAAAGCTATTTCATTAACGCTGAATTGAAAGATGGTATTTTCAAGATTAAGTGAATATTTTTCTATAAATGGGCAGAAAACAATTCAAACACAAACAAAAGGAAAATTAAATAAACAGATATATATATAATACAATGTAAAAAAATAAAAAATAAATAAAAAAACACACAAAATATTGTACAGAAAGAGCAACTTCTTCTAAGATGTGACGTTTATAATGTTAACGAGAGAGAAACCACGAAAGAGGTAACCTGATCTCCATCTTGACTTCCATCTGTAAAACCAAAGAAAGGCAGAAAAGAAAAACAGTCATGGTCTTGTTTGACTCATCATACGAAATAACAAGACACACCCTGGATTATTAATTTTGTTATAAATGCTTGTGTAATGTTAAAAGCAGCGCTGCCTCTGAGTTTTCAGATAGATGGGGTCTGAGGTCATAAATGTTTCATTAACATGTATAATTTATCAAGAAAATGACCCTTAATATTTCCCTTCTCCTTCCTCTTTAATTTCAGGCTTGCTTTCCAAGGAGATAATTAATGTTTTCTAATTCAGCAAATGGCTACTGCAGGGGCCTCAGAGTGGAGTAAGGGACTCGTGAGTGGCAGATGATACATTACTCTCAAGGGGTAGAAAGTTAGTGTATCAGCAGAGACCATTTGGTACAGTAAATACTCAACAGACTTTTGATACTGGGGCTTATTCACAACCGCTGTGAACGTACTCAAAGAGAATACCAGATAAAAGAGTTTCCCCAACAGTGAGAGGCTTTGATGGCAGAAAGGTGAGGCGAAAAAGGAACAGCCAATACTTTTATGATCACAAAAAGTTAAACAACATTTATTATCTCCACATAAAATCATAAATGAGTAATTTATAGCCACTTGAATAAATTAAAATACAAAAAACGCCAATGCTCTTTTACCCCGAGGGCTGTTTAAAGCATGAAGAATGGGAATAAATTAGACAAAAATAAAGAAAGATGAATTGTAACTGTATCTCTCTTTTCATCAGTGACTCGAAATTAAGGAATGTTTCACAAAATACAAAAGACGAAATGTACGTCATGGAACGAAAGATGATTTCAACTTAAAATGCAGTTATGACTACCTTGTTCAACGTCATCCTGAGAGAAGGTGGACATGGTCATACTGGCGAGGTTACGCCTGGTCTCCCGCTTCTCCCGCAGAATCTGCTGGAAGCTTCTCAGGCACTTCAGCCTGCGTTCATCCATTTGGCTTATCTCCACAGGTGGCTCTGTTGCATCTCCTTCTGCTTTGCCCTCCGGGGCCACAGCAATGTCTGCGGCTGGCTGTTGTGGCAGTGGCTCCTCAGTTTCTCCCTGCTCCTCCAGTGCCGTAGGTTCATCAGCCGAGAGGGAAACCGAGAGGGATTCTGCAGTGGTGCATTGCGAAAGCTGGGCCTTACCACTCAGATCTGCAAGACCATCTGCAGAGCCTTCTGCAGGTTGTTCTGTAAGGCCATCGGGTGGAGGCAGTATTGCAGTGCTACTGGAAATTGGGTCAGGGCAGACTGACAGCTCCTCTAGGCATGGAGGGAACTTATCTGAACAAGGAGGATGTTTGGAGGTGTCTGTATACTCCAGTGTAAGGCTGTTGTCGGCTTCTTCAAGGATAGGCTCCACAGAGAAAATATTTGATCTGTCTAGTGTATTGTTTTTGTTCAATTCCCCAACAGCATTACTGCTATCAACCACATGACCTTTTGAGGTTTCGTCAGATATTTGCTCAAATTGTGCCTCATAGCGTAAAGGTTTTGAAGGCCACTCAGCTGTGGGCAGCTCAGAAGACATTGATAATTCAAAGTCTGTTTCCTCTCCAGTATTCTGGGCTGCAGGTACTTCAAGTTTCCGCAATGCACCCCGCAAGGCTGAACTAAAATCAAGTACAGCTCGGCCTATGCGCTTGACATTGAAACCACCAGCTTGGACGTCTGCACTGCCAGAGGGAGGGAGCCGGTTTTCTAAGCTTTGGTTAATCGCTTCATGCTCTTGGACGAATGGCTTATCCACGTCAGCTACAGTGGTACATAAGTATGCATCAGTCCATGTCACTGCTGAAGACTCTTCGCAAGTTAAGTAAGTTCTCTGATAACTATCAGCTGGACAGTCTGTTGTGTAGCTGAGGTCACTTGATTGCTGATAGTCAAATTTCTCTGCTTCTTCATCGTGCCCGTCAACTGAATGGTAACCAGAACTTTGAGGGTAGGAGAAATCGGCAGCACACTCATATCCTAAAGTCGGGGCTTCAAGGTTGGTATCTGCTGGAACATGAATCCCAGACTGGCTTTTAGACCTTCTCTTCCGCGACTGCCACTCCTCTCTGCTGGAGGTGCTGGCTGGTGAGTTGTAATGTTTACTAGATCGAACAGAGAGATGTTCTGAGCTTCCTGTGGAGCATTGCCCCAATGTTCCATATCCACCTGCTCCACTATAGTGACCCCAGCTACCAGCTCCTTCACAGCAAGGAGGGCTCTCACCTTCATGCTCCTCTCGACGTCTGTCCCTGAGGTAAGCAGTTTCCCTATGCCACGCAGATTCCCGAGAGGCACTGTGTGTTGGCCCAGCGTTAGTCCAGTGTTCATCCCTCTCATCAGCTCTTTGCTGTTTTCTTTCATGACTAGATATTGGTCTCTCTAGGTCGGATTCAGACTTGGAACTATGACCAGACGACAAGGAGCTAGTACTTGGACAGTCTTGGCCATCCTGCCGTTCAAGATAGCCAAAGCTGAGCTTTCTTGCTAAAGCACCTACTGGGATATCAGAGCTATGGTCGGAGGTATCCTCTGGTTCCTCCAGCTCCTGGTGATCCACGGATTCAACAATCGGGGAAACAGTAGACTCTTCTGCCCTTGGTAGCAGTAATTCTCCATGGATGCTATGGCGCTCATTGCAGACTTGGGGGAAAAGATTTAAATCAGACTTTGGCATTGCACTCCCTAAACTGCCATAAGCACTAGCTGGCCTTCTGCGAGGGGATGGACTATCTTTGCACCCTGCCCCTGACCAGGTGCCTGCATGTACCACTGAACCAGTCTTGTTGCTAGAACGAATACCCTCAATCTCCAACAATACTGCATCTACACAGGATGATACTTCCTCAACTGACCCTCGAACTGAGGTCAGGTAATCCCTGAGGTCAGAGATTTCCTCCTGGATCTTATTGATCCCCCTCAGCTCTTTTAGAATATGTTCAATGATGGCACTTGACTCCTCCTCTTTGTCTTCATCCTCTTCTAGCAGCGTACCTGGGAGAGCTCTGTTGAAATTGTAATCTACACAGTCTCCAGTAGAATATGGTCTCTTTGGCCGAATACGTGGTGAAGAAAAATCTCTTCCGGCTGCCCCTGCAAATTTAGCACCATTCATGTCTGGGCCAATTGGACTGTAGTGTGAGGGTGGTCGCATCTGCTCAGCAGCTGTCAGAATCCCAGGGTCAAAGGAGATTCGCTTCATATTTGATGGGGATCTGGAGCTTTTATGCTGCAGAGTGCAGGGTATTCTTATACATCCCTCTCTGTTCAGCTCCACCTCTCCTACACATGGCGGCCCTGGTGCCACTCCATGCTCTTTACCATTTGATACTTTTGGAGAGTAGGCGTCAGCCCTGGGACTAACCTTCGGATATATCCTTCTGTGCTCCTTTCTGCCTTCCTCTGTTTCCGCCTCCTCCTCCTCAATACCTGTGTAATAGAGGTGGGACTCTGGGACATGATGGTCTGCAGACCCTTGCAAGAGACGATGTATTTTACCCCGAATGACTAGTGCTACCCTGGGGTTTGGGGCCCTCTTTTTCGGTGGATGGACTTTAGCCTTTGTGCCTCCTTTAGGGGCAACACCTGCTCCATGTTGTCCATTGAAGCGATTCCGGGAGAACATATTCTCAAGAGAGCAAACTGTCCTCATCTAGTTCTCCACATTGTCAGTGGGAGTTACAATCAAAATGCTCCTGGTATCATAGTTCATAGTTTAAAAAAAAAAAAAAAAAAAAGCCTGTTGGAAGCTTATTCAGCTCAACCAGTCAATATCAGTGATCCATGACTAAAATGGGAAGACAAAGATAAAATACTTGTGAACCCCAAAACCACTGTAACATTCAGGTCAACTGAAAACTGGGGAAAAGAAGACATTTGAGAAATTACATTCCTTCTTTAATGGAGGTAAACCTCTTCACCATCATCAAATAAACAGCACTATCCTGCTCAGATCTAATATGTAAACTTTAAAGTATAAAATCAAATAAAATAAGGGAACACTGGGACATAGTGGCTTGTGCACTGATTCAAAATACTGAGTGCTGTGTTCCCGAACACATTTCCTCTCCTTGCCGAAAGCAGAAATGACCCACAGTATATAAAGTATTAAATGATAATATGAACATATCATATGATTAATGTTGTTATCTGTATGAATACGTGGAGCTTGCAGCTTGTGTTAGTGAATTTACCATTGAAATATTTTAATGGCACGACTGACATTTAAATATTGTCCTCACCGTATTGAAATTATGATATTCAGGTTAAATCAACCTTTCGGATCACACCGACCATGTCAGACCAGGCTGACCATATCTCTTTAATTTAATTTAAATAGCAAAAGTTCCCTGGCTGAGCATCAGAAGGATAAAAGATTAAATTGATAGGTAGGATCTAATCACTGAACGTATGAGTGCTAATTAAAAAACTGAATTCTGGATGGTTCTATTATTTGTTTTGTAAATGCAAAATGAAAGGAATACCCTGAAAATGCATCCTCTCTCTCTCTCTCTCTCTCTCTCTCTCTCTCTCTCTCTGACACACACACAGGTTTCTGACCATCAAACCTAATAGTTTAGGGTGTGAGTTATACTGACAATATGTCAACATAACATCAACATTGTTTTCAGGTCAGAATTCAAAGAAGACATATATTTGACACCAGCGTTTCATAACCATAAACTGACATACATTAAAATATATAATCGCATGGCATCTCCGTCTCAATTTGTGGTGAAAGGAGGAATGAACAGCACAGGGCTTGTGGGTTTTGTACAGAGACCTAGTATTAGCCTTGCACAATGGGCTTAATGAGATTCATTGACTGACTTATCAGTTTTACGCTCTCTTGAACCAGATGTGAGGTCTAAATTCATTCACTGCAATTTAGGCAAAAGCAAACGTTGAAGCCAAACTCACACTGGGTAGACTGCTCGTGGTGTCGCAGGAAAACCAGTAGCAGCAGTATACCAATGGTCACACCGACGTTGGACGTGAAAAGACGAGCCAGAATTTATCTTTGAGATTTAGACAGATTTTAACACTCTGAGCACATGGTGGTCTTTCCCTTTCCTCTTAATAAAGGTAAAGGCAGGCTATGTTGGAGTGCAGGGTAATTACTTGATATTTCAACTCTGCATGACTCTACAAGTTAATTGGAAAAAAATTTAAGACTTGTTTTAAAAGCTTCAAAGACAAGTTCTACACATTCTTTTACCGCTCAAAGAAATGGTGGTTAATAATGCATTCTTTATTAAACAAGCACGAAAAGATAAGTGGCCTATGCAAAATTTGGTGTTGAGCAAGTATGAAAATATCTATAATGATGGATGGCACTGAATTAAATAGGACGTGTATCATGAAAATCGACTTAAGGGAGCATTAAAGCTTAATTGGAGACTATTATTTGTGAATATGTGAGGAAAGACACGAGGAATTTCAGTCTCAATAAAACTGCCTCTAACACAGCAGAGAACTGGACAACATGATTTAGAAAGGCCAAATAACAGATGCTCTCCTTGGTCTTTGCTCAGGTTACAGATGGCTATCAAATCTGCCAAAATGAGCATCACATTCTCAAAAACCTGCAAACTGGTGGAATCAAGTCTTGCCTCGACATGATGCATGATTGTTTAACTATCTGTTTTGTCACGTCATGGGTTAGGTGAATATGTGCAATAAGATCCAGCCTGGATTGTAGGAAAAAAATGGTCACCAAGCATACAATGCTGCAACGAACCATAATTTCCATCAGTTAATCTGCAGATTATTTCCTGATTAATCCATTAATCATTAAATTTAACAGAAAATAGGGAAAAAGCCCAAGCTGACATGTTGTGTTTTCTGTGACCAACAATCCAAAACCTACAGATACTCACAAACAAGAAGCTTGAACTAGAGACTGTTTGGTATTTTTAGTCAGAAAATGAAAGTTATTATAAGTTGTCAAAACAGTTGGCAATTATTTTTCTGCCAGATGTACTGCAGATATAATGAGAAGAGTGCAGTGCACTGCAAAACCGCAGAACTTGATAGCTCCAAACAAAGTTAGTTACATTGATAAATGCACTTTAGATCTCTGAGAAATGTTTTAAAAATTCAGTTTATGATTCTAATGTGCCACCTGAAGCTATTTTAGTAGTGCAGGATTGATACAGAATAAACAGCTAGCAAGATGTGAAATGCCTCACACCCCCCTCTTCCCTCTAAGGCCCCGTTAAGACCTGGCATTAACATCTGTCTGGGTTGATCCGATCACAAGTGGACAGCTCTAATCTCAGGTGTGAACGCACCCAAGACACATTGAAGACGCATCTGAGATCTGATCACTCAGACCTCATTCGAAGGTGGCCTGAGCCACATGTGGCCAATTTCTTTTAGCAGTGTCCTGGGCCACAAGGACCGCCGACTCGACTGACAGCATTTGTCACAGTCTAATTAGTCCTGCCACAGTTGTAGTCATAATGAACCAAAAATAATTTACTACTTCAAATGTGTTTTATTGTAAAACTGCAGCAGAGCATTTCTTCACTCAGCACCTCCTTACCCCGCTCTCTCTCTCTCTATGACATGGCAGGACTGGATAAGAACAAAAACGCATATTTATTTGCATATAGAGTGAGGAAGTTAGATCCGATCACAAGTGGTCACTTGAGACATATGTGGAGACGCACTTTAATTCCAGGTGTGAAGTGACGTACTCAGAGCTGTCCACTTGTGAGCGGATCACCAGGGACAGGTCTGGACAGGGCCTTTATCACATCCCCTTTCCTCTGTTTTATTTTTATTGCCTGTAAAAATGCTTTCTTCTTCCCTTAACGCAGCTCATATTGTTTTAAAATTCATTTTCTGAGGCGCTTATCTTTTACAGGACCGTTTTGTGGTCACAGGGGAAATGTAGCTCTGACCCTTAACACTTGTTACTATCGGCTGTCTGTGACGTTGTTTACCAGCACACTGGAACTTACTCTTTGTGGGTCTCATTGGTCAGGAGAACAAACTAAATCCCTTCAAATTAAAATGTCATGTTTATCATCAGACACCTAAAAACAGTATTGATCCTACATAAACAGAAATGTCCCATGGTGTGTTACAGCACATTAAGCCGAAGACAAAGTGGATATTTGTTAAACCACAGACACATTTTAGCAAGGTTTTGTACCAGAGATGTATATCTTTTATATTTTAGTTAAAATATTTAGACTAGAACCTTTAGCTGTAGGAAATGTATTCTGTAGCTGAGCTTAGACAAACCGTGAAGAAGTGCAAAACTTCTGATCAGAACAGACCTTTTTGGTCATATTTTATCCCCATCTACTAAGGTCTAACGAAATACTGAAAAAGATTAAGCAATGTAATTTCATTTAAGGAGATGGAAGAAGACTTTGGGAGCTGTACTGTATATACTCAGTGTTAAGAAGTGGTGAAGGATGGGTTTTGAATAGGGAAGTAGAGTAGAAAATGTGCTGCAGTCAAAGTTAAATCAATCCCTCCCTGAAGGCAGACCAGCCACCACATTAAGGCGGATATGTTCCGACTCAGCTTATATAAGTTACTGCACTGTAGAAACTTTTCAACCAGTACAGGAGTTTTACACACACACACACACACACACACACACACACAAGGTTGTCGCTTATAATTCTGAATATATGAATAAATTAAAAGCCCTAAAAACCTGTTTTCCTCAATCTGTTTCTTGTAAAGCAGCATAAACAGCCTCTTATCTTCCAAAGTTAAAAACAACTTGTTATTTCACGAGAAACAATTTTTTAAAATTGTATTTTAACTTTGTTAGTGCCATTCTTTTTGTTTTGAAGTGTGTGTCGGGTTTATTGACAATCTGACAAGTTGTGAAGTGAGGTGTAAAAGTCTTATACTTATTTTCTACACATGAAAGTCAAAAAAGATGAGCAACTGTGTTAGAAAAAAATATTGTCCTTTGATTAAAAAGTCTGAGGTACAAGCCTGTAGAGATAAAAAACACAAAAGGAGAGATCAACTATGATTCCAAAGGAGAATTTCTGTGAGAAATAGTCATTCACTGAGCATAAAATTATCTTATGTGCACCACTAATTGCAGAAGATTAAAATTATGCTTCGTAAAAGCTCAACCAAACAATCATTCATCAGTTTAGTTCAGTTCAGTCTCAGATTCTAGGTCATTTTTGGATGATTTTCTCTCAAATTGCAACGACAAAGCATTCAGAGTGAGCTATAACTGTCAATCAAATCTAACCAAACCACTCCCACACAGTGTTAAACTTTCTTTGTTTACAGATTTGTTTGTTTTCTAGCTGTAAATGACACTTATTCAGTCACAAACAAGATCTGAAATGAGCTTTAACTGAGAAAAACTATCAACACGATCTTCTCCACGACACAATCTGGTGATGCCTTTAGTGGCAGCATCACCGCGACTGCCTCACAGTGGTTGTATGTTTTTTTGTTGTTTTTTTTTCCTGTGAGCCTGGTGGAGAACAGCTGGCTGATGGCAGGTTAGGAAGCCCCATCATCTCCATGCAGCCCCACTGATTAGTGAGCTGCAGGGAGGATGGGGTGGGAGGAGGCTCTGGGCAGGTGCGAGTGTATCTTAACCCATGTCAAGACTCCAAGCCTTCCTCGAATATGATGCTTGTTGTGTTTCTCTGTGCAGCCCATTCATGCTCAAAGCCCTTATTAACAAAACCTACAATTTGCATAACATTAACAAAGAACGCTCCTTTACGCTATGTAGTTTATTCATCTCGCTCCGTCTCCTGCTCCTTCCTCTCATTTATATTATTCTTTTTATGTATGTCTTCTTGTTGGCAACGCTCCCCTGCTTTCTTTCTCTGTCATCTCACATTGGACACAACCCAAAAGCAGAAATTCATGCTCAAGCCAAAAGGGGATATTTTCTGAGTGTCTGCTTCGGTGCCAGCAAATGACAAGGATTACTGTGGAGATTTACCGCTTCCTCTCGGGTGAATAATGCTGCAGCATGCATTCATGTCGCCGCAGAGAAAGTGAAAGAATGGGACGTCAGCTTGTTTTGACAAGTTGGAAACGTTGTTAACTTGGTGAAATGGCCACATGCAAAATTACAGTGGTTAAGGTCAATTATTCTTTGTTTTCACACGTTTTTTTGTTTTTTTACAGTAAAAATATGTTATTATTCTATCCTGAAAGATCCAGGAGAAGGAAATGGAAGAGAACGTTTCCTGCTTGGATCCACAGGTCGTGAAAGATTTACATCTAAAGAAAAAGGAGAGAAAAAAGACCTAGACGCCTTGACAAAGTTTCAGCATGTACTACATGTAGCCACAAGATAACTGTTTTTTGTTTTTAATTGTCCATCAGCACATTATACAAATCCAGTAATCCGAACATGAATGTGGCGTGAAACAGCACTTTTCTCAGACTTGAATATAACCAGTGAGTATCAAGAGTGGAAGCATCGTTACTTTGCTGTGACTTCCAAGTGCTTTCATAGTTTATGATTTGAAGCTCGTGGCAGTAAATTTGGAGTAATATAAAAATTAAATGGGGAGCAAAGTTTGGAACAAGTCGTAGATTCTGCTTCCAAGACCACAAGCCTTCATCCTCCTGCCTGTTACTGTGGCCTCACTCTGTGACCCGTGATGCTAATAGAAACTTGCCTGGCTGAGGGCAATAATTGTTTATGAGTCTGTTTTTTTTCGTCATTTTGTATATTATTAATATTAATATTAATACCCCAAAAAAGCCGCAAGACTTCATCTGTCATCCTTTCATTCTGCAGGTTTTGTTGGGCAGTCGAGGCGATCGAACCAAATGTGCCACCTGTTTCAATAACTTAATGGACTTTGCTACAGTCCTTGCTATAATTACACAAGTCTGAGCTTTTAGAGGCAAGAACACATTCTTTTCAACTTTGCAACTATTTCTAATACCTTCAAGACAAAACAGGTCATTTGTCAGTGCCAAACAACAAAGATGAACAGCTTGGTGCAAGGTGAACAAGACGCAAGGCCCAAGATGATTAAGGTCTTGTTGGCAACAAAACAACTTGTTGCTCAAATCGTCTCTCAGTGTCTAAGATATGAAGGTCAGATACTTCCATCTTTGCTACACAGAGTCATTATCATTATTCCCACGGCTCGAAAAAGTCACGTCAGAAAAACGAAATCACCAATGCTGTCGTTAATGCTTTATCCCTCTACCCACAAAACCACATAGAACAACAGTCAAACAGCAAACAACACACTCTACCTCATCAAACACTTTGGCTTTATATTCTGTAGCTCAGGGCGGCTACGATCTACAACAAACCAGCTCACTGTTAAAAGAAAAAAACAGAACATATTCCATCAAACTTCACACTGAACCGAACCAATCTTCACCGCTGACACATGTTATTCTTTTACCAACATACCTATTGATTATACTCTTACCTTGACAATGTCAAGTGTACTGCTGATTCTGTTTATCTCATCAGCATTGACACATTACAGTCAGCTTGGCTTATAAGCCAGCCAAGTGTTGAATGGTAAGTGTATAAACTGAGTGATGGCACTGTGAATGTTCTGCCAGGAATCTGACTGAGCTCAGCAGTTTAGTCAAAGCCGTCGTGGCTAATGACTTTTTTTCCCGTGACTGGTCCGAGGGCCTTGTAAAAGCTCCTGAGCATGTTTCCTTTTTCAAAGGCTCCAAACTTATTGATCAGCATCTTAAACGCTCTCCTGTAACAAGCAAACTAATTCTACCCTTCTGCCAATGTCACATTCAGCCTATAATAACCAGCAGCTTTAGCAGCCGACGTATCTTTCCACGATACCCTGAAGTTACAATTTACAGGAAATAACCAACTGCAGGTTCACTTAATAGTCAGAGGCGCTGGACTGATTTCTCAGCAATTACAGTTTTATATGACATTAAAAAAAACAACTATATGTAGCTGTTCAGTCAGAGACAACTACGTCAAGGAAGTGACCATTTATAGCAAATGATTATACAGTCAGATTTGGCAGAAAAGGCTCAGCTGTTTGAGGGAGCGCTCAATGAATCCAAGCAGTGAAGTGGATCCTGCTGAGAGAGCTCGTCTCCCACACACGAGCATGAATCTTAGAAAAGGCAGGTTGGGGTGGTGGAGGGAGCTGCAAACGGCGTTGGCATCAGAGTAACAGTGAGGAGGCATCAGGTTATAATGTGTCTGTGATGTACACCTGAATGAATATGATTGGATGTTACCAGCTTTACACAGCTACGAATTAGCCAGTCATTGCAACTTGAAACACCTGGAGCAGCTTCAGTGCTCTGCCTGAACGAACACTGCACTTCATTAATGCAGGATTTATATATATATAAAATAAAGAATCCCCATAAAGAGAAATGTACCTCCATCTCCACTTATATTCAATTATTTAATGAAAATTAAAATTAAATGAAAATGTTTTAACAAAACACATCTCGCAAAATGCTCAATGACGTTTGTTTTTTGTTGTAACTACAATATCCACCCATGGGAATAGTATACCTGCTGCTATCAACCATCAGTCGGACTGTACCGAGAGCGGCGTACCCATCTTGGTCGCCATGGTTACTATAATAAAGGTCATGGCTTGGTTAGGTTTAGGAATAAAAACGTCTTGCTTAAGTTTAGGAGAGGATCATGATTTGAGTTAAAATAAGTACTTCCTCAACATTACATGATCTTTGTTGTCATGGTTACAATAAGAACAATGTGGTTCAGCCTGTGCATATTCTCATTTGTCCAGGTCATAGTATCCTAAAGGATGGTTTCTCTACTTTTACATACTCCTCTTTCGAAAGAGGTTCGAAAGAGGAGTAAAAGAGGCCATCTATGTAAAAGTAGAGAAACCATCCCTCAACAGGGGAGGAGGTCTCAGACACCACCTATCTCCAATTTACAATGCTGCCCTTTCATCCCTTCCCAGGAGACTCAACAATCTAGCCTCTAAGAATAACAACTGTTCACAAGTGGCAAGTGACTCCAACGACTGTCGTTATAACACAATAGAGCACTAACGAAGTTGAAACCAACTTTCCACCAACGACAGTCATGCAACGACTGTCGTCGACACTTGGAGCACAAAAGGGAACCAGTGACATCATCAGCCTTGTGAACGCCCACAAGAGGTTAAATACCTGGGTCTCCACACCAGAAAGTAGGACCAGTCCCAGCCTGGTCAGATGCGTACATGAACTGATGAAGCCTCTTGGATGAGAGGTGAAACGTCTTCACAGACAAATAATCAAGTCCAGTTGTTTTTTCGATTTAATAACTCCTTTAGGAAACAATGTGGTTAACTTTTTCGAGCGGTTGCGGATAATAGAAACAACGTAAACAGCTACTTTCACATGGGAATCGAACACCACTCTCCTCTGTCATATTCCCCTGTTTTGCCGACCCATCCATCCACCACATAAACCCTCCTGACGTTACCCCACTCTTCCCTTTGCTCGTGTCATAATTAGTACGACCTCCGGAGGATGTCGCCTAGCAACAAAACGTAACAATGGGTCATAACAACCTTCTGCACGGACGACCTATGGGCTCGTTCTAGGCATTCACAGTCACACTCTTGCCTAAACCAAACAGCATATGGGACTCAGGATACAAACCCTGCTCCGTGAGGTCAAAGACGCCCACCTCCCTTACAGTTTGGTATACGTGGCAAAACAAATCAACGGTATATCGGCTTTGATCTAAGGCTTGGGAAGTTAAGTAGCTCATATCTGGAGCTGAGCTTTCCTTAACCTAACACCATTGGATATTATTTAAATATGTGTGTTTTCATTTCAGTAATGTTATATTAAAAGTGATAAATAATTTCCACCAATACCAACATTGTTCTTATTTGACATCCATTCGTTTCATGTCAAGAATGAGCCACTGAATAATTTTTTCTTTGTTCAATTGTTTATCGTTGTGCTTTTGCTTCTTTGCATTCTGCTTTCGTAAGAGTGGCACAGCAAATAGCAAATGACTATTTAATGTCAAGCAAACTTCACAACATTGAAACTAACGTGTAATTTTTAGTTATTCATTTCTGAACACTCAGAAAATGGTGGTTCTAAAAACAAGATCTTTGACCACGAGGGATGGATATTTTGCAATCAGCTTGTACTGTTGAAATCTAAGAAAGCTGAAAACTTCCTCAATAAGATATTGGAGGAATCCTGCCACTTATCCACAGGAACAAGAAAAATACACAGCAGACCCTGGAAAGTACATAACTGCAGCTGATAGGTAACAATTCCACAGGGAGGACACGTGTGTGTGTGTGTGTGTGTGTGTGTGTGTGTGTGTGTCTCTATGCAAGAAGCACATGCTCACAAACATTGAAACACTTGAAAGTGTGTAATGAGCATGTTATTTTGTGTGGGACAAAGAGCGCCTGACAGAAAATAAATACCACTATTAGGAGGGGACTTGAATCCTGAGGAAAAGAGTGACAGCTGGAAGAATAGTGGGCAGCTGGCTGGGAGAGAGAGAGACAGAGACAAAGAGCCAACAAAGAAAACGTGACAACAGCTGTTTGAAAAACCTACGAAACCGATCGCGATGACAGGGGTAATTTCATTAATTCATTCATTTTCTACCGCTTATCCTCTAGTAGGGTCGCGGGGGGGCTGGAGCCTATCCCAGCATCTTTTCGGGCGAGAGGCGGGGTACACCCTGGACAGGTCGCCAGTCCATCGCAGGGCAAACACATAGAGACAGACAACCATTCACACTCACAGCCACACCTATGGTCAATCTAGAGTATCCAATTAGCCTAGTCCCCATTTTGCATGTCTTTGGACTGTGGGAGGAAGCCGGAGTACACGGAGAGAACCCACACTGGCACGGGGAGAACATGCAAACTCCACCCAGAAAGATCCCACGGCCGAGCCGGGACTCAAACCTGGAACCTTCTTGCTGTGAGGCGACAGTGCTAACCACTGCACCACTGTGCAGCCGAGGGGTAATTTTAGAAAGTAAATAAATGGGGTGAGTACTAGAGGGAAAACACTGGCGATGCAATACAGTATGTTTGGATGTGGAATTACTTTTCTTCTGTTGCCGCGAAAACGAAGACAAAAGCAGGAAGAGCTGCAATTCACAGATCACAAATTCACACACGTTCAACAGTTGATCTTTTATAAGGGTCAATGCTTCTCTGCAGCTTCTCTATCTATCTATCTATCTATCGCATTAGCCAGTGCTAAGCTAAGAAAAAAAACTAAACTAAAAGGGAAGAGAGCCATCTGTAAACATTGGTAGTTTAAGGCAGTGGAACAATCAACTAATGCTGTTGCTCCTCTAAAGGAGGTTGTACACCATCTCACACTGAAATCAATAGGGACTGTAGCGTTTTATCTAATAACTTAATGAAAACACAGATCTAATTAATCACATCACCATGTATTCCTGAGTGGGATCCAGTCAGAACACATATGTGTGCACCCGGACACTCCCTCCAACAGGACTGAGTCATGGCTGAGTGGGACCCTGGCCCTGCTGTCACCTTCATTAGCCTAATTCTCCCGCGCACTCTAATTGATTTATCATCGCCACTCCACCTCTGTCCAATTGCATCAGTCATTTTTCAAACACACACTACACACACATTCAGTATATAATGTGCAGAGAGACATAAGCGGCCTTCCTTTCCATTAATCTCACACACACAATTACGCACGCGCACACACACACACACACACACACACACACACACACACACACACACACAGGCCACTGCTCGGCTAGTGGCGGTTGCAAGGAAAATTGTGTTAGCAGCGTAAACAGATTGCCATACAAGCTAAAGTGTTTGCACTTGAAAGCTCCGAGGGGCTCTCGAGCGAAGCTGTAAGAGCAGCCAGGAGGAACGGCCTGGCGAGGTGTGTCACCCACATTCAGCAGCTAACACGCAGCGAGGCAGGGATGGGTTGTTGGGAAGCGGAAGGTGTAATCACTTTCCTGAGCAAATCCAATAAGCCGGGCCGGCTCCCTCTCCTTCCCCTCAATCCTTTCCTGCCTGTTTCCTTGAGTGAGCGTCTGTTCCATGAACCGCTGCTGGCCGCGCTCCACCGGTAACCCGATGCGAATGACAATGCATGTCCTCCTGAGGCTAATTGATTTAGCTTTCTCTCAGCCATTTCGGAGATGCCATACAATGATGCCACTTGTTGTCCCTGCCAATTCAGGAGAAAACCTCTGCTCTGAAAGCTTTTTCCTTTCAGCTGGTTGTGATAAATTGGCGGTTGTGGAGGATCCTGCATGGTGATCCAATGTTTAAAAACCTGTTTCGCATGGTATTCTCTTTCGCTCTGTCTTTTTCTCCAAAAGTTTACCTGGGTTTTTTTGTCGCTGAATGCTCCGCGCATAATGTAGTGCTATAATACCAGAAAACTAACAGCATTGTACCTTTGTGTCTGAAATCATCTGTAATCTCTCCATGAAACCGCACCTCATACGACCATTTCTCATCCACTCCTGCCTCGTTCTTATTCTTGTTGCCTCGGTCCCTACAGGAAACAGAGCCGTCCCTCCGTCCCTCAACTCATTTAACGTGAAGGTAGCACTGTACGCTCTGACCCTTGTCTCTATTTTACTTGCTGTACCTGCTCCGAGGGATCCAACCCATTCATCACCTGTCACGTCTGGACCAAACTAGACATACTCCCGCTAAACACAAACATCCTTGCGTTTTCTATTTTCCATTAATTGTCTCCATAGGCTCTAAAGCGTAACTTTTATCGCCAGAAAAAAAACAAAAAAAACCCCAACATATAATAAAACAGTTTGTGAAGCAGGTTATCAAGCTAATGATGTTTGTGCTCGTGCCTATGTTAACAAAAGTGGTTTTTTGTTTTCACTTATTGGCATGAATATTCTCCCTCTACCCTGCAGTATCCCCAGTGATTCCCACTTTCAGTCACCTACCTGTTCACCTATTCCCAATTCCCTATTCAGTCCCCCCACATGTATAATATACCTCAGTTCTCTAATGCGCTTTCTGTTTTATCATCAAACCTTCTTGTTACCTGTTCCTCACTGTTATGACTTTTTTTCCCCCTGTCTTCTGGGACTTTTTGCCTTCTTGCTTTGCCCTTTTTGTTCTGTTTGTCTTGTCCTAACAGATCAGCTGTTAACGAACTCTGTTTGAATCACTGACACATTTTGCCTGCATGTCTCTGGCTTTTGCATCACCTTTTACCTGCCTTACTGAGTATTTACAGGAAGTAGCCTTGACAGGAAATCAAACCAAGAGCTGTCAAACGCAACAGCTCGGGTGCAGACGCTGAGGAAAAGTCACGGTGAGAGCAAGTCGAGGAATAAATGGATTTACACAAAAACTAGCATTACTCCGTCAAAGCTAAACTAACTAAATGTGTGAAGTTCTTCTAGTCCACCAGCACACAACTCAAATCAAACACACGGTTTGTGGTGGAAAGCCCACCCATTTGCCTGTGCAACACACATCCAAATTGCCAGTTTAAACTTTATTCTAATGTAAAACCTTCAATTTAAACTCCTGACCGCAAATCAGAACCATCAGGACAAATATCATGTCTCTACAAATCTGTCTTCACCTCCAAACATCTAAAAGTGTTTCTCACAAGTTTAGAGGTAGAATGACAACACAGGGAAGGCGTAAACCGTAACGGTATGTCAATGTGCCCACTGTTCGAATGCTGGTGCAGGGTGAACCCAGCCACCTCCACCGCCACCACCTCCTCCTGCCCTGCAGTTCACATGCAGCGTTTGACTGACAGCATCCAAATCATTGTGGCCTTTCACCACGTCAACCTGCCATCATGCGTGGCCGCAGACAATTAATGAGGTGAGGCGTCGGTGTGCGAGCTGGAGATAATTTTCATCATCTGTCAGTCAGAGCTCTAAATGGAAAGCGGTCAAGGGCGAGAGGATTCCAGAAGACAGGCAAAAATATTTATTTCCCGTCCGGCTGCTGTAGAATATCTATCAACCTGAGAGTCTGTCTTTGACTGGACAATGTCATGGTTTAACAGGTGAGGAGAGCAGCATCACCCGTTCACACTCTGCCTCACACCAGAAGTCTGGGAAGTGCAGTGCAGACACGGTATAGCAGAAAGCGCTCAGTAGCAAAAAAAAGTCACCGAATGCCAAAAACGTCTTTTCCACTAATAAGATTTTATGATGGCTGGACAGGTACACAAAGCACATTTACACAGCCAATTCTGCAATGGTTAACAACTATGGCGGTCTTAGAGAGTTAAAAGTCTGAAGTGTTTTTCACAACCAATTTAAATAACCAAAGAACTATGGAGGTACTTGATCATAGTGAAAGCTTTCCTTGCAAAAAGCTGCTCCACAATAAACCGTGACTCCTCACTGTCACACATGTTGACCGAGGTGATTAGACTTACACTGATTTCAAATGATAAATCACGGTGTAATTTGCTTGTTTACTTGCTACCACCATCCCCTAAGTAAGAGAAAACAGTTGAATTCATTTTCTAACAAGTAGTTTCCTCACACATCTGTACACGTGTATAAAAATGTGTCCAACATTATAACTGATGTCAGAACAGCCTTGGTCAACGGGGCGCGGCCACGCCCACGGAAATGAAAATAAGTATAGATACACCAGAGACGATAGCCTGCTGCGGCCACTAGAGGGCGGTACATTGCAAGATGATTGCGAACAGGCAATGTCAGACCATGTAAGGAGAGATATCGCTTCCACTTCTGTATTGTTTTAATTGATGTTGGTTTTTAGCTTTAACTAGTCAAGTGCTGCTTGCCTACGTCGCAAACCCTAAACCTGTAAAACCTCTGTAAAAATAAAAATCTCACGTAGGATATATATCTTTTTTAAATATCAGTATTGGCCTAAAAAAACAAACAAATCTGAGACCAGATCTGATAAATTTTAAAAGACGAAACTACATCAGTATCAGTTGCATGAAGAATTAGACTGCTGCAGGTAGATTTAAACTTTGGCTGGTGTGACAATCCAGACAAACCACACCCTTTGTCTGCTGTAATACATCTGGTCCAATATCATCATACTACATTTGTAAAACAGTGAAAACACCTGATGACTCACTGTAGGCAACAGACTAAAGAAGCTTCTTTTTCCCCCTTCCTCTGTCTTTTTTGCATAATTTCTGATCTTTCATCCAACGAACCCCAAACCTAAAGCAATATTTACTCACTTCCCAACGTCCACGTCTGGTGGTTGGGGTTCAAACTCAACCTTTCATTCACAAGCTCACCTATACGACTATTAAAACTACCACCTCATCTGTTGATGGCAGCCGTTTAATCAATTACTGGAAGCCCAGCAGTGTGACCCCCGACGTGGAAGGGTTCTCTCTGCAGCCAAGTCATTATTCAATGTCTCCTTTACAGCTTATTTTATTTTTACCCAGAAGTTCAGCATCTTACATGAAAAATGCATTAAACCCTTTCTAAATTGCAGATATAATTATTTATATTACACTCATTCAGTGTCATCTCACAACCCACTCCTGACCGGCAGGTTGAGAGGTAGGCAGTCGTGAGGCAGTGATGCTCTCTTCCAGGGAGAAGTTTGAAGCTGCAGGCAGGAGCTTTTGAAAACGCCCAGGAGCTCCGAAACCTCGACACGCTCACACCCTCCGCACGATGTGAGTGGGGATCATGACTAACGTAACCCACACACTGAGCTGTTTTGGAGAGGCTGCACAGGCTGCAGGATAAAATACTTTTTTTTTTTTCCCTGCTTGAAAATTGTCTGTAAGATCAATGCCAAACCCGATTGGCAGGGCTGGGGAAGAAGAGGCAAAGGTACCATATAATATGCACAAAATGCTCCCTCAGGACATGGAATAAAACGATAGCTGGAGGGAAAGAGTGAGAGAAAAGTGCACTATCACTTTGATTTTCTTTCAGCAGCCTTAGTTAAAAATAGAATTTCTGACATGACGGTGCAATGTGGGAGAGGAGAGGAAATGTGTTTCTGTCTTTCAGCACTTACTCCAACACTTTAGATCATGCACATCACATTCAGATCGTACTCCATGAAGACAAGAGGTTCATCACGGGGTCTTAGAAGATCCCAAAGGGCCAATAAAGACATTAGAGTTCCACACTCGAAGAATATTCCCTGATTTATTACATGTGATTGATATTTTTATCAACTTGAGCCACTTATGTATTGCAGTTTACTTAAAAGGATAAAAAGGATATAACTTATCCTTGAGTGATATCTTTCTCAAGTGAAAACTGAAGACCTACCTCACGCAGAAGAAGGATGAGCCAAGGTGGTAAAAGAAGAAGGAGAGCAAAGTTTGACAGCACAATCCAAGCATCCGTCAACAGAGCGTCTACAATCCCCCCGTGAACAGAAACAGATCGATTGCACCACTTTACGTCATATTTAAAGATATGCAAGACAAAAGGCTTTGAAGTAACGAGCTGGGAAACCTAATTAACCTCCCCCCCCCTTGTAGTGTGATCCACTCAACACAATAAATCAGGATGGTAGTGGATCAAACATGCATCAAAAAGGAAGAAAATTTGCCAGTTTTTCCTTTGCTTTTCTTTTTAAATCATGTCACTCTCTGTTACTTTCCCTTTATTTCCTGTACTCTCTGTCTTGAGTGCTCACCGGAGTCGCTTCCCAGCGGTCTATTTCACCTCCCGTCTCAGCCTGTACACACAGCACTGTCTCCGCCTCTCTCTGTCTCTCACTTTCACCTCATCCCCCCTCTCTCTCTTTCTTCCTGCCTCCCTCTATTTCTCATCCTCACATCTCCTGATTAATCTTTATTCCTTCCAGGCTTTTCCCTCTGCCCTCCTCCTCCCATCAGCTCCACTGATCGCAGCTTGTTGCACAGCCGGCAGACGCGCCACGTGTTGTGCGCTCACTCTCTCCTCTCTCTTACCGTCTCTCTACCTCTCTCTTCCTTCCTCACCTACCTCTACCTATTCTCTCTCAGATTATTTCACTTTTCACACTCTGACAGCCACACATATGCTACTCTGCCTCAGTACAGTATGTACACCGTCTCGATAGATGAGATATTTTCAAGGTCCCATATTGTATGAAGTGAGATTTCCATGTCTGTTTTGATTATCAAGCAGGTTCTATATTAATACTGTGAAAGCATCAAAGCGCTCAGTCCACAGAGAAATGCACACAGCCTGTATCCAGAAACTGAGCCTTAAAACGAGCCGTCAGGACTTCCTTAACTTTGTGATGTCACATCTTATACAACCATTGCCCTCAGCCATGCTCCAAGCCCCGCCCACCCTGACCCACCAAATTTCTACCCCTACCACTACAATGTGTGTTTACAGTTGTTTTTATATATAAAGAAAACTATTTAGTGCTAATGTGCTGCAGCTTCTTTTTTTTTTTGACTGACAGTACAATCAGATGAGTGTCAATAGTGAGACAGCACACAGATTTTCCTTTTCCCTGTGCAAACAGTTTATTTCTCAGCTTTCGAAACTCACACTCGACTTATTCTAGTTTCAGTTGAAGTCAGATTTTGGATTCAATTATTGTTGATGTAAGTAATGATCTTTTCTTTCTTCTTATTTTTTCTCTCTTCTTTCTTTCTTTCTTTCTTTCTTTCGCTCTTTCTTTTTACATGTTTATATGTAAAAAGTCAGTTAAGTGTCTACACAAAAAAAAAAATCAGGTTTCTCCAGTCGAAATCTTTCTAGCTGGATTCTATTACCTGATTGGGTAAAACCAGGTTTCAAATCAACAGTAGTAACCACGTTACTAAAGTGCATGTAATTACACTTACACACTGTTCCCACAGAGATCACGTAATATGAACCACAGACATTTTAAACAAGTTCAAAGTGAACCAGGTATCTAGCCTTTTAAATTGGAGGCTAAACCACCAAAATAATAATAATAATAATAATAATAATAATAATAATAATAATAATAATAATAGTACTTGGTTGTAAAAAGGGAATTTCTCTTTCATATTTCAGAAAGAAAACAACAACATAACAAGCACATGGTTTTCTCTGATGCAGCCCGCCTAAATGAAGCTCGAGCGTCACAGGGACAGTACTGTGAGAGCCACTATAAGATGAAAGATGAACAACACTCAACAAGTTAGACAACAAATTGGAGATCTGGTGCTGCTCAATCAAACAGGGAACGCAACACTAATAGTGGTGGTTGATTGGTTGGCTGACTAACTGATTGATTAACGCACAATCTGTTGCACAACAACTTAAGAGGTCTGATGCTGTTGTGCTGACAAGGGCACTGTGACAAGTCAAACAGTTTCCATGTCTCCGGTCTTTCCTGGTCATAAGAGATCGAGATTGTGGAGAACAGATATCATAACCACAGCC
The DNA here is from genome assembly GCF_002814215.2 of Seriola lalandi dorsalis. Taxonomy (NCBI): domain Eukaryota; kingdom Metazoa; phylum Chordata; class Actinopteri; order Carangiformes; family Carangidae; genus Seriola; species Seriola lalandi. The sequence continues at coordinate 166,079 of NW_019525077.1, forward strand.
TCTCGCTGTAATATCTCTCTGAGTAGTCATCTCACCCACAGAACTGGTAGTTAGCAGGAGAGGAGCCCTTTCATGCACCAGCTGCACTGCAAAATGTAACAGCCACTCTCATATAGAGAATAGACAAATGGCATTTTCAAACGGAGAAGAAACCGATGGTTATCTGCTACAGTCGCTGGCAGAGCAGACAAATAAACCTGCCATTCTACTATTGACTGGGATTCAGCTCAACCCTGTAGCATTTAATATACAATACAGTATCTAATCTCATGACAGATAAGAGAACTGTCCTTCCTATTTTTAGTTTGGAAATTAATTCATTCTTTGAAACGCACTCATGTAAGTGATAGTGAGGTTTAATTTTTGTTCTTCTTTCCCCCTCTGCTGGCTGCAGCCTGTGATTTTTTTAAGAACTGTGATTGAGGTAGCGGAGAGATGAAGCTGGATAACAGCCCCGTGACTGTGTGAGGATGTGTGTGTGTGTGCGAGTGTTTCTTCGCCTCCTGTGTTTAAAGCCAGCTTCTGTTGCTGTGGTAAACACAGGGCTAACAGTCGGCTCAGGGGGAAGCAAACGGACACACATCTGATTTAACACCGGCGCCCTGGAGGCCATAAATGAGGACCCCTGCAATCCCTGTGAGAGAGACACACACACACACACACACACACACACACACACACACACACACACACACACACACACACACACCGCCCACAGGCCTGATTTCCATGGTGACTTTCAGCCAATGTCATGCAGCGATGTTAGGGCTCGGATCCCTCGGAGGGGCTGTGTCGTTAGTATGCTGAAGAGTCGACATTGCTGAAAGACACAAACCGGTCCTCCCCCCCGTTTGTCTTTCTGTCCATTTATCCTCTCTTCTCCTCTTCATTGCATTTTTGTTTTGTTTTTTTCCCTCTCATACCTCTTTCTTTCTTCCCCCGCTCAAGCGCTCCGTACTCAGTTAAACAGTCATAAGCAGAGAACCTGAAACAGGAGTTAAGTAAGCTGGTGGTCAAGTCACAAACTCAGACTCACACAATTTAACTTTTCATTCTCTTTCCAAAGAAACCAAACGCGTCTGAATTTGTGGAGAAAACGATGCACAAAACTGTATGTTCCAGGGTTTAAGAGTAAAAAATAAAAAACATTTTTTTTGAAGACAGATGTCAGACTGTTGAACTTTAGAAGGGGGGGGGGGGGGGGGGGG
>NW_019525077.1:167306-211204 GCF_002814215.2 Seriola lalandi dorsalis
GGGGGGGGGCTGCTTGATTGAATCCAATATCCACCCCATTGTTAATGTTTTGAAATTCAACAGTTCACATCTGAGTGCGTGAGATAAACATTTCTCAGCAGCAGCAGCCTCAGTAGATCAGAACGCAGTGAAGCCGCAAGACTTGCTGAGTGTTTTTGTCTTTACGAATCACTGCGATCACGATCACAGAATATTCATGACCTGCTTAATAAACCCTCTGTATAATACGGCGAGACTCTCGGTTTTGACTGAGAGTAGCGGGTTATTTCTTTTCCCGTGTGAACTGCAGGAGATTTAATTAAAAAAAAATTTAAACTTTGCTGTAATCATAACATATTTGAATATAGTAAATCAATAATTCTTTCTGTTTCCTCTTCCCTTTTTTCTCACCACTTATGCAACTTCATCTGGGCCTCCGGACAGGCGGCTGGGAGGCGGTCCACTTCCACTGTATCCAATTATCTCCGCACGTCCCCTCTGTCAATAATGAGTTATCACACCGCTCCACCCCGATCCATCCACTCTCCTGTTTTTGGTTTTATTTGTGCTGCTTTCTCTCAGTTTCCTTTGGTCTCACTCAATTTCACGTCCCTCTTTGTTCTTGCATGTGACACATAAACAAAGTCTCTTATGTAACGTAAAGCCGAATGAAACTCAGAGCTACTGTCTACTGTACAGGCGCACAGAGATGATTCAATTGTGAAAACAGGGAGCAGGAAACAGAGAGGTGTGTGTCTGTGTGTCTGTCACCAAGCAAGGCCTTTCACGTTAACGTTCTGGATTAGGTTCATTTGCACTGCCAAGTCACAGAATCTCAAAAAGATACAGGCAGGGAAAACAAAAGGTTTAAAAACATCAAGTGAAAAAAGGATTTCAGAAATATTGAGGACATGAGTCTGAACTTTGCAGCACAGTGCCATTTAAGAAACTTTATGTCCAGGCATCAACCAAACTGTGAAATTTTTCTGGGTATTTAAAAAGAAAAATCTTATTTTATTTATGCATTTAAATAATCAGTTATATATTTGCAATCTTGTCGGTTATCATTGTACTTCCAGTCGCTTTCAGGTACTGTATGTAATTCTGTAGAGATTATGTTTATATTTTAATTAATTGGGTTATTAACTACAAACATTCAAAATGTAATGTTAGATAGTCTAAAAATGATCAGAATCAGCCTTAAAAAAAACTCCAATACGCGTGTGTACCCTAATATGTGCGGAATCACAGACTGAGAGAAAGTACGAGTGAGTTGCTTATTATATGTCAGTCCTTCTACAGTATGTAGGTTAAACTATAGCCAGGTTGAATACAAGAAGCTGTGGACTCTTGTGAGCCACAGCGTGTCCCTCCTGCTCTTCATGTCGTCCCTCTGCTCTCCTTTCTACTCCCCGTCTTCTTATTCCCCTCCCCACAATCCTCTCCGGCTGCCCCTCCTGTCCTCTGATGTTTGGTTTGATATCTGCCTGGTCCGTGCCGCGATCTAGTCTCCTGCAGCTTTTCTTTGGTTTGTTATGTGAATATGAATGTGTGTGAGTGAGTGTGTGTGTGTGTGTTTCACACTATGAAGCATTTCCAAGGATAAGGGATGAGTTTACATATGTACACAACGATTCCCCCAAACTGAAAGACAAAAACAAGTTGTTTGTCATTGCCTTCCAAAACACACTGTGTGATCCTTTTCTTTTCTTTCTTGTCTGTGGTGTTTTATTAACATTACACTACTGCCGCCTCTGATCCTGACACACAAATGTCATCAAGTGCGTAGCTGCCATGTGGAACAGGGATTATGTCCCTCCTAATATATGAATATACAAGTCTTCTAATGCCTCCGAAACACGAACACATCTGGTCAGATGTTTGTCAGGCTGGAGGATGATCTGAGTTTCGTTTCGAAAACTGGCTCTGTAGTTAATCTGTCTCTAAACTTTCTGATCTTTGTTTTACTTCACATCCAACAAGTAGCTGCTGGTTAAAGAGTTGAGTACTGGGCGTCAGCTGTGCCAGTGCAGGGATCATTTCCCAGATCAGCAACATTGATCAGTGGCTATTAGTGTTTTCCTCTAATGCTCTGGTGGCTGTTCATTACAGGATTGTAAACAATTGAAATAAACTGTTTACGCTGATTTACAATCCTTTTTGAGGGCTGTATCTATTGTCTGACTGTCACGGCTGACTGGAGTTTCTCTTCAGGTGCGCATAAACAAGAACAAATCACAATTCTGTCACCTCTCTCCTGAGGCATACAACATACAGCTGGAGACCAAAGTCATCAGGTGCACGCTGGGTCTCCACTGATACAGCAGAGATGCTTAATCATCTCTTCAAACCAGCACTTTACAATGGTAATGTATTTCTGCGTGAGCTCCGGGGCTGAGAACTGTCTCAGGGCTTCATGTTTACCATGACGTAGGAGAACGCCAGGGCTAACTTCACCCTCCCTGCTACACTTTGCTTTGCACGTACGGGGACGGGGAGCAGTCAGCTGAACTGCCAGTCACATGCGGTGTCATCATCATGAAAATTGCCCATAAAAAGCTGCATATCACAAGGGTCTGATCACGGTCTCTTTTTCCTGGGAGCTGAAAGAACCTGATATGTGACTTTTGTCTTCGTTAAAGCCTGTTCAAAATCAATTTTCTCTCCTTTTTAGCATCTTATAGTTTGGGGCTACGCTTGACTGAGTTTTTAATGTTCTGTCAACAGGCACTAAGCCGCGAGGAGAAAAGAAGTGATTTTTTTTTGGCGATTTGTGAATAATTCTAGTATCTTGAAAAATAAGAGTCTTGAATCTAATTTCTCCCGACTCCAACACAATAATCTCACACCTATTAATGTTGCCTGTGTCGGTTTTGATAGAACAGGATTGTAGAGGATCTTATAAGCTGATGTGTAATACATTTCATGCCATTTACTGCAAGACTGAGTGTGAAATGTGTTAACAGGAAAACTGCTGCAGACTGGGACAGTTTATCTTTAAGTGTAGTTGTGGGATAATTTATCCTCCATGTTTTAAAGGTCCCATATTGTATAAAGGAAGATTTCCATGTATTTGATTATAAAGCAGCTGTAGGTTCTATATTAATACTGTGAACGCGCTCAGTCCACAGAGAAATGGACACAGCCTGTATTCAGAAACTGAGCCTTAAAAAGGAGCTGTCAGGACTTCTGTAACTTTGTGATGTCACAACTATACAGTCACTGCCAACCTGGACCCACCATCCAGATCTTGCAGGATTTAGTTTCTCTGAGTGTCTGCTATATTTTTATTTGATCACTCAGAGAACAGACAGCTCAGCAATCTCTTGTTACTAGAGCTCCAGAGAGAATCCTGAGACAGGAAGTGTTTTTGGTTCCTCAAATATATCTTTTTAAGGATGAACACTTCAAATAAAACAATGGAGAAGTGTAAAATATGAGACCCTTAATTTGTTTTGGGAGGATTTTTTTTCTTTTTTTTTCTTTTAGGTCTGACTCTTCTGAATTGAAAGAGGTATGTAAGAGTGAAAAGGTTTTCATGTGATGGAAAATGACCTCCATTTATAGAGGAACTTGTAATCCTTTAATTGAGGTTAAAGCATTAAAACCATCCACATGCGTCAGTTAATCGTGAATCTTAATAGAAGTTATTTTTTGGGTCACATTTCAAAATCATTTGAACACAGAGCACAGAAACTCAGCGGAAACATCATGACAAAAGTTCATTAAGCACAGAGATATTTTACAGAGGATCGTGGCAACTGGCCTTAAAAAAATAAATGAGCTTTCAGGAACCTTTCGGCCGTTTCAACTTTACTCTCCTTAAAAAGCTGATGATGTAAAGTTTATCTATTTTAATACAACGCTCTCATTAGCAGAATTTTGTTTTCTTAAAGTGAGAGTGAAACTTCTCTCTCTTCTCTGGGCTGTTGCACACACAGACTCTTACTGTTGCACCGCGAGAGTTAAGGGTCAGGCAAAGCTTTCCTCAAGGTTTCTATCACGATCACCTAATGGACGGATAAACGCTCTGAAGTGCTCTTTGAAAGGTTGAAAGACAACACTGCAATCAAAGGCGGGAATCAACACGCTGGAGTGAATGATTTTTCAGTCTCAGTCCGCCCCTTCAACACGGCATTCACTGAGGCAGCTGTTCAGTGTTTCGTCAGATCTTTTTCTTTATCAGCTAGTTAAGCAGCACTTTTACATTTCAGAATGTTTTTTAGTTGAAGTTTGACGTGTTGGGAAATATTCTTATTCCCCTCCCTGCTGAGAGTTAGATGAAAAGATTCATACCACTCTCATGTCTGTGCAGTGATTATGGAGCTGGAGCCAGCTGATGGTTAAGCTTAAGTCGGCCTCACTCCAACGACTGTTCAAGCGATTTCACCTTCACAGACAAATTTACAATGTTGGAATAAAATAATGAAAGTTATACTTGTGGCACGCTCATCTCGATCGTTCAGTGTAAGGTGACTGAGCGGTCTTACGTCAGTCTTTTTTTTTTTCGTTTTGATGTTCTGATGAAATCAAACATGTTTAATATTATCTATTACATATAATGTATTATAATTAAGTTTTTAGTCTTGGCTCATGCAAATAACAACGTTCTATGACGCTTTCTCCAGCAGCAAACAGGAAGCAGCAAACCGAGTTGATAGAAAACATGGAGGGAGGTATTAAATATATAAGAGAGGCAAGGGTAAATGGCCAAACAGTCATTCTAGGGGCAGATCATGACAATAATAGTGCAAGGTGATACGGTAAGAAAAATAATTGATGTTAATTCTACGTAAACAGATTAATAAACCATGAATGTAGACTGTAAACTATGGCTACAGATTCAGCGTCATGATGGCATCTATGGGACATGCACAGTAACCCTCTCAACTTCAATGACTTAACTTTATGAAATGAGCCTTTACAGGTGTTACTGCTGCTGCTACGGATTGCGAGCTCCTCATAGTTTACATCTGGTAAAATGTTAAATCCATATGTAACCCATGTGCTCGTCCTACACTTAACGAAACTATGAATTCCTCTCTGGCTGTAAAAACTGAGCAGGAGAAATTTTTTAACTTATGAGTACATTTTCAAATGAATCAAAAATACAATATGAATTAATAAAATTAAATAAAAAAAAACACCTGTGCCTTACTGATAAAGTGAGTTTTTGTATAATTTTTTTTCATGGAGTCCAGCATGATGTTGTTACAGTGGCAAAAACATATTAAAATGTCCACAGAAACGTCTTAATCCACCTCTCCAGTGACCATTTTTGTGCTTAGTGTTTTCCAAGCAGTCACCTTTTCCAGAGGAGTGTTTGAAGAGTTTCTTTGGATTTCTCTCAGTAAAGATTTCGCCACAGCTCCGAGTCATTTTAAATGACATGAATTCAAGTCACTGGCACTGATGAAGCAGCGCAAACGACAAAACTTTCTACAGTTCGAATGAAGGTTAGATTCTCGGTGCAGAATAAACTTACAGGAAACTTAAACATGCAGCAGCAGTAGAACAGAAGAAAAGATGTCAAAGAGGAGATCTGCTCTGTCACTCATTACATAAAACTTTGTTAAAGCACAGAGACAACCTGTATTGTGTTAACATTTGTTGATTCAAAAGAACCCACACATCGAGACTTGATAATAGTCTGTCTAGGATTTTGATGCCTCCCTTCATCTCTTTCCTCCAGCCCCTCCCTTTCTCCCCCTGCTCCCGCTGCAGTGGTAATACTCATTTTAATGACTCTGCCTTCACACAGTGTTTGGATTCCATGAGTAGAAGAATAGACTTTGCCTCGCTTTTCAGGTCATGTGTGATATCCCTTAGTCGCCTCCTCTATCTCAGCTCACGCTTAAATCGCTGGAGTTCTGACACGCATGTGAACTATAAACCTCTTTTCAGACAAATGAGCATTTTTTTTTTTTTTTTTTAAAAAGGAAATGAAACTGAGGGTTTGACGTTTTCTGGTTTGTCCCCAGTTTAATTTTAATGAGTGGTTCGGTGCACATTCTGAGTTTGTATTGTCTTTCATAACTCTTGCTACAAACCTACATCAGAATCATGAATCTATATTATCTGAGGGATATAGGGAAAACGGATGAATGGACCACATCATATCTTTACATAGGGGGGGTTTTCAAACCTCCACTGTTTACTTTGGTTAAATTGGATTCTGGTTGGTTTTCCCTCTTGGTTCGATTCCTGAATCAATGCTGTTGTCTTCCTGATATTAGACTCCCCGAGACAAATCTAATGCTAAGTTCACACTCCGCAATTTCAGCCCTGATTTTCCACTCATTGACAGTTTTTGATGATTGCCAACAAAAGCCCCAGATCAGAGGCAAATTGGCGCTCGCTCGCTGTTTGTGAACTGTTCAAAGATTCAACCAGAGAGACTCGCAGATGCCCAAGGGATGTCTAGCAGGCTAAACATCTGGACCTGCCAGGGAGTCCAATTCCAGTGGTGTGAAAACCTGGTTGTGACTGGCAATGAGTGTAGCAACAGGCTACAGCCAAAAGGTGCTCCCTGCATATCCCAGTCCATTCTCTCACTCAGATTCTTTTATTTTTCTTTCCCTGTCTTCGCTGCAGATCAGTGACCAAACAGCTTGGATTGCTCATTTCTTGCAGACATCCATTTTTGGAAGAAAAAAATAATCCTGTCTCACTCATGGTATCAAGTCATTTCCCATGACACTTCTCTGGTGTGTTTTGTGACCAGACAGACGCATCATGAATAATGATTCATGAAGATCTTGTGATCTGCCGATGATGTCATACAGTCAGCAAACCACAACTACTTCAAGATATCCAATAACAAGACAACAAGTTGTGCAGTGACATGTTTTGGTTTGCTTGTTTTTTTGTGTTTCAAGACACTGAACAAAGGAGAGTTTACCAACTCATCCGGTGATGTGGTCCACACCAAACCAACTTTTGGTGTGAAAACTCCTTAAATCCCCTTAAAATCCTTTAAAATCCAATTGTACTTTTTACTTTTTACTCTCAACCCTCCTCAAAATTAATGTAGTAGTCGTAGTAAAGTATTAAAACCTGATTTTACTGTACTTTATTCCATTTCTAAAGCACTGAGAAGAGAAGAAGAAGTAATGACAGGTAACAACAATCGTTTTTGCCAGGCAGAGGGTAAAAACAGCTTTTTATTTATCAATCTGTTACATTGCATGATAATTACGTTGCACCCTCATTAAATTAAACTCAAAAAGTAATTAGAGCTTCAGTATTTAAAGCCTCAGATCTGAACCACAGTTTCTAATCAGCTTCAGACTTTCAGCAGCTGTCGTCCCAAATTAGCAAACCTTGTTTCTATTTTTGTCTTATTTCTATTTCTGTTGTTTTTGTGCCTCGGCGTCAGAGATTGAGTCCCGTTAAACAGCGGAGCCGAATTACAAACTCTGTTATCTTTGTTTTCCACTTAATTAAGACAGACCTGAACCGGAAATGACTGCTGGGCAAAATAATTGTTGTATTATCAAAAGTAGTCGTTTGGAGCAGGGAGAGCATCATTAATTCACCCCCTTCCTGCTTTGAAAAAATATTGTTGTGATTCCTCTGAGCAAGGCATTTACTCTAAGTGGCTCATTACTAAATGAACAGTCAAACTTTACAGGACAGAAGACAACAACTCTGATCAGATAGAATGAGATGTAAAAATATATTTTTCCCCCCTTGTTTTCACCCATTACATTTCAGTGGAGCCACTGATGGTATTTGAGATGCAACAAAAACCTTAACTATTTCACATCACTAAAAGATTCTCTGACATGCAAAGCTGCAGCATCTGCCAAACATATAATATATATTGTCTTCTAAGAAGCTGATTGTGTGAAAACTGCACATGAATAATGCTGCATTTTATTCCTTCTTATTAGTGCTGTGTGCAACATGTTAAAAGTTGCTAAAATAAGTAATCCTGTACTAGTACTCCCACATTACTGGGCCTAAATCTGTCTACACCTATTATCATCCATATAGGGTAAAATCTCTCTGGCTCGTTTGGGTTTCATGAAACCAATCCAAATTGTCTTGAGCCCACGATGCAGTGACGGTGCCCCTGCAAAACAGACTAGGATGGTTTATTTCCCCTCAAAAGAAAACGCCACAAAAACAGCAAAGATATACGTCAACTGTGTGATCGCACAATTCAAATCTTGTTCAAAACTTGCCATTTTCAGCGTTTAGGTCACTGGCTGCGAGGTTGTTGTTGTTTCCCATAATGAAGGGGATTTTGAAAATGGTAACAGTCAGGGGAAGCAGGAAGGGAGGAGAATGTCACCACAGCCTACATCTGATGAGGCAGACTACTAATGGCCATGTCATTAGCAGATCATCAACAAAATCTGAAAATATCAAATAATCTAACAATCTGTCATTTTGCAATATGCTGCTAACAGAAAGACATGGATTAAAATCCAAACTTTGTTCAACAATCTCAAGATCGCAGAAGCAGTTTGTACCCTTTGCCTAACTATGTGGTATATATACTGTAGTAAATACTATTTCAGTGCAAGCACACACACTTACCATCAGCTGCAGTGGTGGCACCTTAATCATAAACAAATGTAAGGTTGAGTTTCCATAGAAATGTGACATCGTTGCCATGGTACAATCCTTGCTACAGAGACAAAAGACTATTTTCGTCTTCATGGGGATAACTGCTCAGCAATGGTAAACATGGATCCTCCTTCTTCCAATCATCACTAACATTGTCAGTTATGTTGACTTTGTTTCTGTCTGTCATTTTAAAGCAATGCCAGCAACATTGATTGATACCTACACATGGAGAAAAAACACGCTCATGCTGAATTTTTCATGTTAGATTGCAAATGAGATCTATAGCCCTGCTGCAGAAAAGTGAATAATTTCTGAAATGATTTCAGCAAAGAAACAGAGATGCTTTTCTACCTCTTCAGGCAATGAATTAAAAAAGTATGTAGTCGCACTAATGCTGAGCGTATCTCAATAAATATTGACGCCAACCAGGGTAAGAGACTCCAAGATAGACAGGGAGATGTAAGGGTTGTGTTAAGGACAGCCAGGGCTGCAAACTGGATTTCAACAGTCAGAGTGATAGTGGGATATTTGGCTTTAGGAATAAGGCCAATGTCTATTTACAAAGAGAAGTTTAAATATCGTTTACCCGTCTGCTGCTCAAAAAAGACTTGAATGAATCAATCTTATAGCTGATGTTTCTCTCAGACAAAATCTGTCATATTTTTAGCACATTTGTTGAAGTAACTGTCTCTCTGTTGAAATTATTTTTGGCATTTTATGCAGGAAGAAAAGCCATGCTGGCTGTGTGACCACTGCACTCAAAGTGATGGTAAGACATGGTAAATGGACTGCACTTATCTAGTCTTAATGACCACTTAAAGTGCTTTACACTACAAGCCACATTCACCCATTCACACAGCACTTTTCTATCACATACACTGATGATACGTCAGGGGAAATTTGGGGTTCACTATTTTGCCCAAGGACACTCTGACATGCAGACTGGAGGGGACGGGTATCGACCCACCAGCCTTCCGACTAGTGGACGACCTGCTCTATCTCTTAAGCCACAGCCAACGGCTAACATTCACATTTAGGGACAGACATTCAATTATTGAATAAATGTAAAATAACCTCTGTGGTAACTGGCTCCCGAAACAAAGTGTAATGATGAAACAATGAGTGGTCAGAAGAGAAAACTTCTCTCTCTATCATCATGTGCTGGTTTGGTCATTTGAAGTTCAAAAGACATGTAGACACTGGCGTGAAAACTGACCATGTTTCAACATACAGTCAGGGCGCTTCACTATGAAATACTGTGATTTAAATGCTGTTGAAGCAGCAGGTAAATCCCTTGTTGTTCCAGTCACATCTTCTCTGTGATGACAGATCGTCGCTGCTCTCTCATATCAAACAGGGACCCAGGACCTGACCTAAAACACCACTTAAATAAACTACACTGCACTCCTGAGAGTACGGCCTAACGAGCGTCAAACAGCAGAGCTCTTGTGTAATTGGTCGTGATCCCTGCTGTACCTTCCTCTCTGGGTCTTGGACAAGATCACAGGTGGTATTCGAAGAAATGGTCTATTGCTGATCAGCAGCTTGGGACTGGTTGAAGTAATTATTCCCTCAGATCTGCTCTGAAGTGGCCAGCAGCAGTGGCAGAGGAGCATCCTCACCTCTATAGAGGTGTGCCCTTCTTTTAGGTGATCAGCTGAACCAAGCAGCAGCCATACACATTACTGAAATCTGTTCAAGTCCAAAAAGATATTAAAAAAAAACTACTGCTGCTGAGAAACACTGGAACATTTACAAACCCTGCACTAATAAGACCCGCTGTCGGATCGTCTACACAAAACAGATATCTCTAATATGTTGTCTCCGTTTAAAACATCAGATATGAATGTTAAATGTAAACCTTCACATGAGGAATAAGCGTGCTAGCGTGTGCTACTTTAAAATTCAATATTAACACTTGAGATTTAAATGAGCTCGACTGTATTTTAGAATTAATTGCTGCTTAATAAGAGCCGATGCTGCATGGGATATTTAATAGACGTCCTGGATATGTCTAGAAAGCAACGGAGCGTAACAGAAAGTTTTGTCTGCTGCTGAACTTGGAATATTAATTAAAGAAAAAAAAACAATGTTTAGGAACTGAAGAATGCAGGATAAACAATTTGTGAACAAATCCAAGTTATCTCAACAAAAAGATCCGGGACAGAATTAACTGGGGCGCTTCAGCGACTCAAACTTGGGGAAAGACTGATAAAAAAAAAAATAAAAACAAGTCATAATTGATGCAACAGAGACTGAGATACCCTGAAAAGCACCAGAACACTGCATCCTACACTTCCCATAATGCAACTCAATAATGTCTTTTAACAAACACAAGCCCAGTTTGTAACATAGGATTTCTTGTTAAAATTTGACTCTTCAAGCCCAAACCTAGATAACCTTGATGATACAGCCTTACAGGGCAAAGTACCAGTAGTAATGAGTTAACTCAGCTTGTGTAAAGTTGTTGTATAGTCCCTTTTAAAAAAGCCTCCTGAAATGATCCTGACACACCATCATTATGCCTGCAGTCCCTCCGAAGTACAAGGTTGGCTGCTTCAATCATAGCGCATTGGACTAGACCTATTGTGAACTAATAAATTCACGGAGACTGACACTGAGGGAAGCAGGAAGGTAAAATAAGAAAAAAAAAAAAAAAAAGATATGCTCCTGGATCTTATTGCTAAGATGATCTTAGTGTACTATTGTCTACAGTCATCTGCTCCTGAAGATGCTCTTAGCCTCAAACTACTTCACATTCTGGCTGGTACAATATATTGTTAATAAATTATATTCTAAACATAATATGCCTTCAGAGATTGTATATGGGCTGTCTCGCTGTTAAAAATGCCTTACTATTTTCTGTATTATATAGCCTCAGATGTGAGACCATACCCCAGTCTCGTCCTGTGTTTTCATCTTGTTTTTGTGATACGAAAGGTAAAAGTTTCAGTCTCTCTGTGTCTCTCTGGCTACTCTTTGTGTTCCTGTTTCTCCCTGACATTATTTCACAGCCACTGTGGTCAGTCGGCACTAATAAATCAATTTGAGCTGATGTTTGTATTAGTTTCCATTACAGCCACTAATTCCTACTAAATATATCCCTGTAAGTATGGTAGTTAATATTCAGAGCTCTTTCTTTATTCTTCACACTGTCATTTCTGTGTTGTCGACCCATCACCTTGAAAACATCCAATTCTGTCTCATAACCGAGCAGCCACTTGTCTGAGGCGGCCTAATGTTCGCCTCTTCAGAAAGCTTGTTTAGACAGAGGGATGAGAGTCATGACAGACAGCCCACCAGGTTTATGGGTGAAGCAGACAGACAGTCGTGCTTTGCAGCCGAGTCATAAATAATGTAAAACTTTATTGGTCCCCGTAGGGAAATTCTCTCAGGACCCTGCAGGGTAGGTCAGATTACAGGGTCAGCTGCTGAAGAACAGAGATTCAGTGTCTTAACTCAAGGACACTTCAGCCAGGTGGATGCCTGTCACCACAGGAGCATGCGCCCACTTGTGTGTTAATCTGAAGCCAAAGTGAATTAAACTTGTGGCGTTTGACAGCAGATTTAATTCCTCTCAAGGGTTTCATTTGTTTTCTTCTTTTCCCTAAAAACACAATGAGATGCTTTGAGGTCCATCTCAACAGATTATAATCTTAAATAAAAATAGTGAGAGTGGATTTCAAGTGTGACAAAAGTGAGAAAAGGAAAAAACAAGGAGACACGGGTGTGGGCTCAAAGGCCCAATCACAACAAGAGAAGCCGACAGGAGGGGCAGCGGGGTAACAGGGTGTAATCAATGCTTGGCTGAATGTGGTTTGTGTGACTGGGTAAACCTGTATTAATCACATTGTTGGGACTTACTGGTATCTCCCATGTGGGGACAAAAGCTGGTCATCACAAACCGATTATTTCAGGGTTAAGACTTGGTTTTAGGGTCAAAATTGGGATTACAATACTTCAAGTAATGAATATAAGTCAATACAAGTGTCAAAAAACAACTTTGTGAGTTTGCCCAGTTGTATGGAAAGTTTTATTCCCTGGTTTCACTTTATGTCCTTGGGATGGAAGTAGTTTTTGGTCTTAGCCACATGCTTTTCTGGTCTGAGGACCATAGTTCACATTTTTCAAATTTTGTGCCAATACATGCAACAAATGAATTATAGCATCATCTGTGTTCGGCGAAACTAAACTAAAATGTTTAAACTGGATGTCAGATTTTGTGAAAATGAATAAGAGGGTGGCTGAACCACATTTAAGTTCAAGTTGTGAAAAACAAGCAGGTGAGGGTTCAGCTCACATGCACATGTAACACCAACTTAGTCACTTCTTTCACAGCATTTGTTTCATTGTCATTGTCATTTTCTTATTGTTTGTCACCTTGTTTTAGTTTTTTTTCTGAATGGATATTTGATCTCTACAAAGCTCCACTTCTTTCATCTGTAGTTTTACAAATTTCCTTTAGTTTTCCTTTGTTGTGCACACAACCTGAACTGGAAAACAAAGCCACACCTGTAGGGTCTGTTATAGAACCAAGGTTGATGAAGGCCACAACAATTTCTTCATACTGACATACACAAAGTTTTAATCATTAGTTCACACAATTAGATATTCAAAATGACAATAAAAGAAGAACATAGAAGGAAAAAGAAAATCCAACAGATAATCCACTTATGACATTTGCAGTATATACACAGACCCCAACACCACAGTCAACTGTAAACTGCCCTCAGGTGGTTGGTACTATAATCTGACGAATCGTTTTAACTCGCAGTACCATATCTTGGAACTAAAAACTGTCTAACAGAGTGATAGCCCGATCTGAAGGAACCCACGCTGAAATGGGGTTTTCCAGATCAAAGCACAAATCCTTAAGGAGCACATAATTGGTGCAAATTGCTGTAGCATGACTGGAAACTCAACCAACCCATAAGGGTAAAAAAAGCAGAGGAAGTATCATTACATAAGAGAGGGGAGAGAGGATAACAGCAGTGTTTGTGTGGATGTGTATTTGAATCTGTGAATGGGATTTTATTTGACTTAATATACATTATTTCTATATATATATATATATGTGTGTGTGTGTGTGTGTGTGTTTGTTTGTGTGTGTGTGTGTGTGTGTGTGTGTGTGTGTGTGTGTGTAAGAAAGAGAACCAGACAAAGAGAGAGTAGCTGGTGTGGGCAGACAAAGTGAGTCTTCCTACCTCAAGGAGCTGTACTCTCACTTTGTTGTATGCTTTTAGCCAGCGAACTCTGGATGGGGAGCAGGGTGGAGGACCATCCTCGAAGAAACTGAGACAGATGAAGCAAAAGAGATCAATAGATACAGAGAGAAAAGTTTTGAGAAGATGGCAGACATGAATCAATATGAATGAATCAGTCAATAAAAATTTAATCAATCCTCCGAATCTTGCAGTCAAAGAAAAAGTTCTGTTTTTCAAGTGGGTCTTGAAACAATACTTTAATGCCTTAATCAAGATTGAAACTGTGTTTATTTACTGCAATCATCAGAGATCCCTTCATAACAGGCCTCAAATTGACGTTGCAGGGGATGAAAGCCATCCTGGTTCTGTGCAAAAATATATTCCCACATTTGTCTAAAACTAATATGAGGATATAGGATTCAGCAGTCTCAGTTAGTCAAATCAGACTAATTAACTCAGTTATTCTTTTTTTTCAAATTTGGAGTTGCCGGTCATCCTGAACCATGATTTTTTCTACCTAAAAATGCAGACCTAGATGTCTACATTATTGACATACCAGATTTTAGTCTGAGTCTTGTTATCATGGCTGTCCAACATTGGTTTGGGCAGGATGACCGAAGAGTCCATCAGATCTTTGTTGGAACCAGGCTCTGGTAGAGGATGCAGCTCTTTTTCAACTTCTCCCTCGTCCTCCACTTCCTCATCCCAGGTAGATGGCTGGCTATGGAGAGGGGGACGATGAGGGCCGCTGGGGTGGCAGGACTCTGGACCTTGGCGTTCCTCAGGTTCAGAGCTGAGCTGGGAGCTGGCCGGGCTGAGGTTTCCCGATGAATCAAACCGACTGCTGTCCGGTGGACTGTGGAAGAAGGAGACTGTTACTTTGAATTCTGTGGTGATTTGGGAAAGCAACATGTACCTGATGAACTGTAAAATTGGTTTTAGATAAAACATAAAAAGTTTTATTCCAGAATTCAATATTTAAGAAAGTACCTCTTGAAATTCATGTTCAAAATATAGTTAATATGGAAATTCTAATAAAAGAAAAAACATTTTCTTTTCTTTGATTAAAAAAACTGGAGGACATTTGATTTTGGAATAAAACAATTTAATAACTAAAATAACTAAGGGTAAAGCTAAAGGTAAAAGGAAATTCTTCAGTAAGGTAAGCTGAATGAAGCGAGTGAAGAGAGGACTGCCATCAGAACTGGGAGGCCCATAGCCCTCTCAAAGATCTGTGGTTAAGATGCAAGTTTAAGGTGGTGTCAGCATGTTGGTAATGAGGGAAAATTACATTTTCACAGCTTCGAAGCTTCTGTTTAAAAGCCTAAGTGTAAGTGCAGAATAAAGTTCCCCTACTTCAAATACAGCACATTTACAGGATCTACTAATATATGGACCATACAATGACAAATGCACATTATTCAAAATTCGCCAACGTTTTAATAAGATTGAAACTGAAAGGTTAAAAACTCTGTTAACCTGGCTGATAAAAATCATAACTGACTGACTGAATGGGAGGGTACTGTATGGCTGCTGAATGATTGAGATTGCTAACAAGGAAAGTGGCTCCGTGCTTTAACTGTGATGATTTACTTTGTCTTGGGTGTAAGCCAAATTATTTCTCACAGTTCCTTTTATTCCAGCGTCCAGCCTGCCTGTGTGGCGTGCACTGCCACAACCCCATAAATCTATCAGAGTTTGATTCATACAAACAAATTGGCTGAGGCTTGGAGAATAATTCAGTAGGGGCTTTATACGTGCCTCACAAGTGAAAAGCTAATAAATAAAGACGATTGGTTTCTTCATTCAATGCACTTCCATCACTGTCAGTGAAGCTATTACTGAGGTGCTGTATGTACAAAATAGCTCCAGTGCATTTACACATGATGGCGAGCACCTTCCAAGCAGATGCAATTATTTCCTTTCCTATGGCTTTGATCATGAAACGTACAATGTCTGGGTCTCACTAAATATTTTGTATTTATAGTTGTGTGTAGGAAATACAGTATATTCTAACAAAGAAATGTATTTCTTTGAAGTACTGTTCATTTTGTTTAAAATCGAACAAAATCTAACAATATGCTAAGGTTAGGTTGTGGAATGGGAAAAGGAAAAATACAGTGACTACAGAACTACTGACATCAAATGTGGTCCAAATAAAAATGGGAAAGAAGAGTGGAAAAGGGGCTATACATTTGTCCACATTAGCATGATAAAAGGAAAATGCCATTTATCATGCAAATTGCACTAGCCTTTTTGTAGCTTCCTTTGTCAACAGGTCCTTTGGTTGCTCTGTGTCCAAATCTGCATGCATGGTGTCAGGTGTGTCAACTTCACTCTTATATACCTCACATGGGGTGATCTTTAACTGGGGTTTATCCAAACCTTCTGCTAGGGAATCTGAGTGAGAGGGGAGGCCAGACTGTGGTGACTGTGCTAAGGTGTCACAGCTTCCTGTTTTTGAAGTTCCTTGTTCTGTATCACTGGCATCTGCACTTCCAGTGTCTCCAGAACCTGGGGAGAGTTTCTCAGGCTCCGGCTCACAAAATTCATCTGTAGGTTTTGGACCTTGTGGCTGAGGTTGGGCTGTGACCACAGGAGGGGTGGATTCAGGTTTGGGAGGGTCAGAGTTCCCAAACATTGAGCCAAGTTTCATGCCAAACACAGATGATGGTTCCTCCTTTCCAGTTGGCTTTTCATCCTGGAAAATACCAGCTGAAAGGCTTTTAAAACCAGAAAAGAGACCACTATCTGTCTGTTGTGGCTGCGGTGCTTTCATACCAGTGGCTGGAGATGGAGTGGTGGAGAAAAGGGATCCAATAGATGATGTACCTTCAGCAGCCACAGACATAAAACCAAATTTAGGGGCAGTCAGACCTGGTATTTCAAACATGCCTTTAGTTTCAGGAGCTGGTGGTTGTTCAGCTTTGTCAGGCACTGCAGAACCTGGCCCCTCTAAATGCTCAGCAGACTCATCACCCTCTGCTTTTTTCTCAGGGAAATCAGTTTTCATGGTGGATTCAGTCATAGAACTCTCTTCTCCCTCTGTTTTGTCTGTTCGTTCTGCCTCCTCCACTAACCCTTTTTCAGGGACCTCAGAGTCCTCTGAGCTTTTAACATGTCCATCTCCAGATAAAGGTGTCGTCTCTGTATCTGTCTTTTCACTGCTCTCAGTGACTGTTACATTTGCAGAAGTGATATCCCCTTTTCCAGGCTCTGTGCCAGATTGTTGAGGTTCCTCAGATTTTGTTGTCTCTGGACCTTTGAATATACCAAATAGGTCACTGGTGAGGGATTCTGTGGCAATGGCACTTGGAAGGCCAAAAAAGCTTTTCTGTTGCTGCTGCTGCTGCTGTTGTTGTTGTGGCTGACGAGGAGCAGGTGATGATCCAAAAAGTGAACCAGGTGAACTTGAAAAAAATCCACCAACACTCGATGGTTTACTTTGGGTATTTGGGGTAGAAAACATAGACATAAAGCCAGAAAATGAAGCTTGTTCAGGGGGCTTTTGTGGTCCTGGCTGCCTTGGTCCAGCCATCCTCGGTCCAGCCATCCTTGGTCCAGACATTCTTGGCCCTCCCATTCGGGGCCCTCCCATCCTTGGTGCTCCCATTCTTTGTCCTGGTGGCCCAGGAGGCCTGGCCATGCCTGGCCTGGGCTGCTGCTGCTGCTGCTGCTGCTGCGGTGGATGACTAGCAGGTCCCACTGATGGACCGGGAGGCCCCACAGTTTGAGATGTCATGATTTGTGGTGTGTTGGTACCAACAGTGTGTTCTTCACCTGTTGATGAGACTACTGTGACAGAATTACTTTCAGAAGGTTTCTGTAATCTGTTTGCAGGTTCTGTACTATCTTCTCCAATCTGTTTTGCCTCAGTTGGCTCCTTTGCTGTTTCTTCAGATGTGGCTTTCAAATCTTCTTCAATTGATTTTTCAGATTCTGAGACCACAGTCTCTGTTGTAAGTGTACCCACCACAGATTCTGCAGTAGGTTTCTCTGTAACTCCTGTCACTGAATCAACTATAGTTGCCTCTTCAGCAGACTTTTCCACATGTGCAACAGCTCCTTGTCCATCGCCAGCATCTTTTAAAGGTTCCTCACTTAATTTTTCCACATCTGCGACTGCTGTTTTTTCTTCCCCAGAAACTTCCAAAGGCTCCTCAGATGGTTTTTCCATATCTGCAGCAGTTGTTAGATCTTCACTAACAACTTTTTGTGGCTCTTCAGTTTGTTTTTCTACCTCTGGAATTCTTATCTGTTTTTCAGCAACAGCTTTCTCCCGTTCCATATCTGCAACAGCTGTTTGTTCTTCACTACCAACTTTTTGTGGCTCCTCAATTTCTTTTTCTACCTCTGGAATTATCTCTCCTTCAGCAACAGCTTTCACACATTCTACGCCAATAATATTTGATCTGTTTTTGTCAGTTTCATCTTTAACACTCTCTGGTACCTGTACATCATCGCTTTTTTCTGATGGGCTTTTGATGGCAGCTACATCAGTATCATCACTTGTGCTCTTAATTTTTAAAGTATCTGTTTCTGATCCAGTAACTTCTTTCTCAGAATCCGCTGTGACTTTAATTTCTTTATATTCTTTTTGGATGTCTGGATCTGTAATAGAAGCTTCAACCACATCTAAGCTATTTTCATCACAAGAAAGGTGTTGTTGCATTGTGGCTACTTTGTCCACCTCTAGATGTGGCTCGGTTAGGGGAACTGAATTTTCTGTGGTATTTCTAGTGATGTCCAAGTTTGAATCTCGAACATCCTGGCATGCCTGTTCCTCCTTAACTGATGATGTAGAGAGAGGCTCAGAGGGTGAATTTTCCACGGCCTCAACAGCATGATCCTTTGCTTCTTTTCCGTCTGGTGGTGTAACTTTTTCCAATGCAATGTCCTCGTTGACAGGAACAATTGTTTCTGGCTCTGTTTTAGATTCCTCCATGAAAGACATTCCAAATAGGCCAAACCCAGTTTTGGATTTGTTACCATCAGAACTCCCACCAAGTGAAAACACAGAGGAAACTTTGAAAACACCTTCTGATTCAGGTTGTTTAGAGGCTGGAAGATGTACCTCTGATGCTTGCTGGTTTTGTCCACCAAACATAGAGAATACTCCTTTTCCTGAGGGCTCTGGACCTCTGGGGCCTGGTGGTGTAACCATTGGTCTTGGTGAGGGTGTTCTAGGTCCAGTTTGGGGCTGGGCACTAAGAGCTCCAAACTTGGAAAACAAACCTGCACTAGATGTCTCTTTCTGTGTAGTAGAACCTGACAGGATGCCACCAAATAAAGAAGATCCAGTGGAAGGTCCTCTTGGTGTTGCACTACCGGGATGACCTCTGGGACTGGGTGGTTGCTGAGGTGCAGATGCACCAAACATGGAAAATAGGCCTTTGCCTGGGGGTTCTTTGGGTGGAGGACCTCTAGGCCGCACACTTCCAATGGCTGGACCTCTTGGGCCAGGTGGTGGCTGACTACTAGATCCACCAAACATAGAGAATAATCCTTTTCCCTGGGGCTCTTGTGGGGTTGACAGTGGTGGGTCTTTGGATCCAGATGAAGATGGAGCATTTGACCCACCAAACATTGAGAGTAACCCTGTGCCAGGAGTGTCTTTAGTAGATGAGCCAGGAAGAATGCCACCAAGCATTGATAATCCAGATTGGGAGGACGACTGTTGTGGGCTTGCAGTGGAGCCACTAAACACAGAAAATAACCCTTTTCCTTGTTGCTCATTGGGCTCTTCAGACACAGGCTTTGCCTCAGGCGGATCAACCTTTACATCTAAACTTTCCTCCTTGGAAGCCGTTATTTCCTCTGTGGGAGCTTTGACAAGACTGGGTTCTGGGGCAAATGCGGTGACATCCGCTTCTGTTTTGATGTGAAGCTGCTGGACTCCTTCACATGATTTTACTGACACTGAAGATACTTCTTTCTGTGACAACTTATCAGTGGACTGAACTTTTTCAGGTAATTCAACATCTGAAGATGTGCTTTCATTCTTGTGGGCTAACTCTAGAGTTTCAGCACCTTCTGGTGATGCTAGCACTAAAGTAGTGTTTTCAACCTGGTCACTGAGAGGCTTAATTACTTGAAGTGGTGTTATGTCTGGAGCTATCAATTTTCTGTCCGTGGAAGACTCACAAGTCTCAGTGGTCTCTGCTTTAACCTCCAAGGCTTGTGGTAACTCACAAGTCTCAGTGGTCTCTGCTTTAATCTCCAAGGCTTGTGGTAACTCACAAGTCTCAGTGATCTCTGCTTTAATCTCCCAGGCTTGTGGTAACTCACAAGTCTCAGTGGTCTCTGCTTTAACCTCCATGGCTTGTGGTAATTCACAAGTCTCAGTGGTCTCTGCTTTAATCTCCAAGTCTTGTGGTAACTCACAAGTCTCAGTGGTCTCTGCTTTAACCTCCATGGCTTGTGGTAATTCACAAGTCTCAGTGGTCTCTGCTTTAACCTCCAAGTCTTGTGGTAACTCACAAGTCTCAGTGGTCTCTGCTTTAACCTCCATGGCTTGTGGTAATTCACAAGTCTCAGTGGTCTCTGCTTTAACCTCCAAGTCTTGTGGTAACTCACAAGTCTCAGTGGTCTCTGCTTTAACCTCCAAGGCTTGTGGTAACTCACAAGTGTCAGTGGTCTCCGCTTTAACCTCCAAAGTTTGTGGTAATTCACAAGTCTCAGTGGTCTCTGCTTTAACTACAGAGGCTTGTGGCAATTCACAAGTTTCAGTGGTCTCTGCTTTAACTACAGAGGCTTGTGGCAACTCACAAGCTTCAATAGTCTCTGCTTTAACATCCAAGGCTTGTGGTAACTCACAAGTTTCAGTGGTCTCTGCTTTAACTACAGAGGCTTGTGGTAACTCACAAGTCTCAGTGGTCTCTGCTTTAATCTCCAAGGCTTGTGGTAACTCACAAGTCTCAGTGATCTCTGCTCTAACTACAGCTTCTGAGAGAGTGGTTTCTGTGGTTGAGATTTTGGTAAGGATGTGATGTGAGTCATATTCATTTGCTGCTGTCATCATTGTAGGTGACATCTCTGTTTCTATAGCCCTAGCATCCACAGATATATCAGTCTTTGGTGCAACATCAGCAGATGAAGATTCCTTAGACTCTGGTGGTGTTACTGCAATGGGAGCCATATCTTCAGAGGCAATGCCTTCTGACAGTTCAGGCTTGCTATTTTCATTGAGTTCATGTTCATTTATCTCGTCTTCTGGGGAACTTGCTGCTGAGACAAAAATATGGGGCAGTCTAACATAAGGTTTTTGCTCGGTATCAACAGGAGGTACTTCTGGGCAATTAATGCCGATGTAGATTGACCTTGGATGGCTAATTTTCTCCTGTGAAGTTTCTTCTGAACTGCCTTCACGTAGAATTCCTTTGGGTGCCATGGTATCTGGTGGTGCTGCTGAAGATTCAAGAGGGATCAATTCTTTCCCCGGTGTCTCCCTTACTGGGCTTACATTTAGTGTTTTTTCTGGTTGCTGACAATCTTGAGAAACAGATGTAAGCTTGAAACCAGAGACTGGTGACTCATTGGTGTTTGACACATCTTTATCTTCATAGGGTAATTTTGAGGCAGATTGATCATTGACACAAGCTGGCATGAAAGGCAGGGAACTTGACACAAGAGGAGTTTTTGGGCTTAAAGCAGTTGTCTCTGGTATTTTAGCAACAGGGATTGCTGGGGAAGTTGTCATAAGAGCAACTGGTTTTGTGCTGACAGAAGGTTGTGATCCAATACCACTAAATAATGAAATCAAACCCTTGACAGAAGTAGATCCTGCTGGTGCCGAAGATGCTTCTTTCATTTCAGCTCCAAAGCCCTGGTTCAGATAACTACTTATTACTTGTTCTCCAGGCCTTGGGTCATGTTTCGTGGTGGGCTGAGATGCAGGTGCACTAACCTCTGGTACACAGTGAGTTGAAGCCACAGCACTTAATACAGTTGGTCTGTGATATTGCTCGACAGTGACAGAGCATTGGCTTTGATCAGGTTGTTTATAGAGTTGAAGAGGTTCTTTTGCAGAATGATCAATTGCCGCACTGCTTTGAACAGGCTGTATCCCCAAAGACTGTAGAGAAGGATCAGTTTTGTGTCTATTGTGTGTTTGGAGTGGTTTAATGTTCAAAATTTGTGGTGAAGGAATAGTTTGGGATGTACCATATAGTTGCTGGGTAGAAAAAGGGGGCAATGACTGTCCATTACTTGTAACTGTTACAAATTCTGATGGGCTTTCCTCAGTGCTCCCATAGCTGTCCACAGTTGGCTGCTTGATAAGAATTTTGGGTCTAGGGCTCATATCATGTTGAACATTTGTATCTTGTCTTTGCAGCTTTGGAGCCTTTGGCTGAGACATAGCAATGGATGAGGTCCAGCCAGTTCCCCCACCAGGTTGCTGGTATTGATGTTGTGGGACTGAATGTTGTGTTTGCAACTGAAGTATGTATGGAGGCAAATGATCAGGCTTTTTGGATTCAACATATACGTTGTTGACATGTTGATATGCACTGTCCTGTATAGCCTGTGGAGCAAAATTTTGAGGAGGAGGCTGTATCGTCCTTTCAATAGGCATTAAAGAAGAATCTGAAGTATTCATTGGTGCAAAGTTCAGTCCTATTTCTGACTGCCTTCTGCGATCTATTCCAGGTTGGGTGATGACCTGTTGATGAATAGTTGGAGGTATATATTGCTGCTGGTGGTAAGGACTACTTTGAGACTGAGAGGACACATGAGGAGAGGAAAGATCCTTTGCATCTTGGTGACTGACAACTGTGGTTTTGTTTTGGTGATCCACAGTTAGGTCAACAATACCTAGTATAGTTTTCTTTTCTAATTGCTTTCCAGTTTGTCTTATTTCAAACATTTCTTTCTTTGCCTTGTTATAAGTGTAATTCATGGGTTGTCCATCTTCTGGTTGGATGTAAGTACTTGCAATGATAGCTGTATTTATGCTATCTTTTGCTGAGAAGTCCACTGGCTTATTTTGTTGGTGTGTATCCTTGTAGGTGGTCCTTGAGCCAGAAAAGACTTTATTGCTATGGTAGGTAGATATCTGCTTATGCAGTGTCTCAGTTGTGTTGACTCCACTCAAGGCTTGTCTTGCTTCTTGATGTACACATGGCTCCACTATGAGTGGTACACCAACAGAACTATGCCTTCTTACAGTTGCCTTGTTTATTAGCAGTGGCACAGCTTCAGTTGGCAAGATATCAGGAGCTATTTCAGAATGTTTCTGCTGTGGTTTTGGAGACATATCTAAGAAGCTTTTTATGGCGTTGGCAGGTGCTGATGCTCTTTGATCAACTTCTTGAGATTCACTGTGCACAAATCCTTGTTGCATCTTTTCTTGCCATCCTACCAGTGTCTGCTGTCTTTTAGGTTGCTCTTGGAAGAGGGATGTTTCCACAATTAGTGGAACACCAACTGAATCTCTTTGAGAATGTGCAAAATTTGATGGCCTTGTTCTTACCAGTGATAGTGGATCTGAATGGTTTAGCACTGTGTCTGATTTACATGCCTTTGTTGACATATCTAACGTGCCTTTGACAGAGTTTGCTGGAGCTGTAGAGAGTGGATAAGGTTGGATAGTGGACTGTAACATGCTATTGCTCTCATTTACACTGGAGCACTGTACTGTCTTACTACTGTGAAGTGGTTGATTCAGAAGAGGGACAATATTTCTCTCCAGGGTCTGCTGTTTTTGCAAAGGAATCATGGTTTGAGGTTGCTTCTGGCATGTTGACTCCAGTGGTGCTGGTTCAACTACCAAAGGAACACCAACAGAATCTTGTCTGGCAATTGCTCTTGCACTTGGCTTATTAACAAGTGAAACTGCTTCACTTTGAGTAGACTCATATTCTGGCGATGTTGTTCCAATTGTTGCTTGGCATGGTTTGGGTGACATATCCAGTGCTATAGCTGTAACAGGTTTTGTTGAAGTGGATGTCTGAAGAATTTGCTGTTGATATAGAAAATAATCTGAGTGGCATTGAGTGTTATTCTCAAACCCCTGCTTTGCATTTGAAGGGGAGTTGATCATGATGTCACAACAAGGTTCTTGAGAAGGGATATCTACAACTAGTGGTACACCAACAGAATTTTTTCGTGCAAGTTCACGGACACTTGGCTTGCCTCTCGTTAGTGGTATAGCTTCAGTAAGAGTGTCATCTGTTCTTATTTCTGGAACCACCTCCTTCAATTTGGCACAAGATTTAGAAGTCATGTCTAATGTGGCCTTAATTGTATTGGCTGGTGCTGTGGCTTGCTGAGGTGGTTTACAAATTTCAAGGGATTCAAAAGACTGAACTAAAAGAGGTTGTTGTCTTGGTAATGATGGCCTCCTACTACCAGATGTAATCTCCTCCTTCCTGACAGAATATTTTACCTGATTATCCATTATAGTACGAGAATGATGTTCCTCAAATGGTACTGAATGAGTATACTCTGTTGTTTGTCCCTGAGGCTCTGGTGATTCTCCTCTAAATGACAAGTCAATGGATACATGATGACTAGGACTTGTGTCTGCCTCCTCAGAAGTTAATGGTTTTCTCTTTGTCAGTGACAGTGCTTCACAGACAGGATCCTTTGATGGCACAACAGTTTGCTGAGATTGGTTGGTTGATGTCTTGACAGACATATCTAATGTAGCTTTAATTGAGTTTGCTGGTGCAGTGGTCTCCTTATATTTCTGAGCCTTTCCACTAGACTGATAGAAAGGAGGTGTAGAAATTGCTCTGTTAGAGTCAACAGGAATGTGCTTTCCAAAACCAGTTGTAACCGTTGGTGGGCTTTGCTGCATCTGCAGTCGCTGCCCCTGATGTTCCACTTGTTTTTTCATAACAGGGCTTACCAGTGGTGAGGTATGTGGAGATTGTATCAGTCCAATTTTTGCTGTGTTTTTGAGATCACTATCATGGCTTGATCCTTTACTTGAAATATGAGTAACAGAAGAGCTTGTTGGTTTTGTTGGTAACACTCTGTTAGAGTAAGAACTCCTTGATATTTCGCCA
Source organism: Seriola lalandi dorsalis (assembly GCF_002814215.2). Lineage (NCBI taxonomy): Eukaryota > Metazoa > Chordata > Actinopteri > Carangiformes > Carangidae > Seriola > Seriola lalandi. Next base: position 192,079 of record NW_019525077.1, read on the forward strand.
GATGATGTAAGAGATGGTTTGGATGAAATGCCTATTCTACCTTTGCCGGAGCTTGAAACATCAGTTTGGTTCGTCTTAGTTGTTATAGAGGTACTATGGGAGGCTGGTGGCCTTTGGATAAGCATTGTAGAAGAGATAGGGCCAATTTTAATCTCTTGAATGGACAGTCTTCTCTCTGGTGTGCTGTGTTGATCAACTGGCCTATAGTTGGTCTGAACAGAAACTTTTGGACTTTCCTGTAATGTGTCCACAGCAGGATGTTCTGAATTCAGCCATTCAACTTCATCTTCCTCAGTCTGCTTTGTTAGATCTACAGCAATTGTGGCCTTGCCAGTCAAGTCCATATTTTCATTAGTATCCATCCGCTTCTTCTCTTTAAATCTTTTCAACTTGTACTTTGTACAGTCAACAGCTTCATCCTTTTGTGTAGATTCCATATTGGCTTCTGTTGCATCATTGTGTCCTATGTTTTTGTCTTTATTTAAGTTTGCAGAAAAATCTAGGACTTTATTACTTACATGAGTGCCCATAGGAGAGCCAAAGTTATGATTTCTGTTGTACAGGTAGGCTTCACTATATGTAATTGAGTCATTCAGTATATGTAACTTTGGTATAACTTCCTGAGATGAACTTTGTGGCTGCTTTTGAGACAGGGAGGATGTTTGGTCCAATGCTGAAGTACTGCAGACTTTGGTAATGTCCCCTATCCCAGTGACTGGAGTTTTATTTGCTTGTGATAATACTCTGGTTCTGTCTGCCTGAGATGGCTGCTTCACAAGCTGGGGTCTCTGTGGGGAAACAGAGGGCACAGTTGAGGTAGATGTAGTGGGTAAACTCCTAACAGAAGTTGGCTGTGCTGGAGGAGCTGAAGTGCTGTCCCCTTTACTAACAGTTGGTGGTGTAGGTAGTTTCCTTCCCGTCTGTATAGGTCCTGGTATTTTTGAAGCTGAAGAAGTCTCATGAAGATTTCTGGAAATTTTTGGAGCCTCTGAAACCTTGCTAGCCACTGTTGGTGATGTAGCAGGCATTGAGGATGACACTGTTTCAGCTTTATATGCATTAGTGTTAGAAGAAATTCCAGTGACTCCTCCAACAGCTGAAAATATGGAGCTTGACTTTTGTCTTGGTTGGTCTGCAGGTGTATCATCTACATGTGCGATCTTGATTTCAGGAACTGGGTAATGTCTGTTTGGAGAGATTTGTGGTGAATAGCACCTTGGAGAAGGTGCAGGTGAAGATGTAAGCATATCTGGTGTCCTCTGGTTCTTCCAGTATGGCCCTCCATGCCCTCCTTTGAGTGTCTTTAAAGTAAGATCAGCCGCCTCCAATGGCTCCTCTTGACAGCTATAACCATTTTGTACAGATCCCACTTTGATCTTTTTAAGCTTGTACACAGTGAAGTCTACAGGCTGCTCTACTTGAGAAGATACAGATTCCTGAAACATTTGAGAGAAGCTTTCCAAATTCATGTTCATTATTTTTTCACCTTTTTTAAGGGCGTAAGTTAGGTCCACGGGTGCATCTGAAAGCACAAATTTATTCTGTTGCTCGCCTGCAATCCAGAAGCTTTTATCCTCAGGGCACAGGGGGATTTTAAAACCACAAAGGGTCACCTTGTCCTTTTCTTTTTGTTTCAGAATGTTTGCAATATTTTCAGTGATATTTCCTAGTGCTTGTACATCCTCTGGTGCAGCACAAGCATAGAGGTGTCTGCCAGCTCTGTCAGTTAAAAGGGAATAAATGTATTCCTCATCTGTGTAAACATAATATCCACAATCTCCAGCCTCAGCTGGCCACCACAACCCTTGCTCCAATAATGAAAGCCATTGTTGATACCACTCAGAATCCTCAAAGATCATTTCATCCTCTGCATCTCCTGTAGCTCCTGCAGACCAGCTTAAATCCATAGCACCCCGTGTTAAATCCATTGGACCTTTTTTGGTGGCAAGTCGTTTTAAAAACTCAGTTGCTGATTTCAAACCAAAGTCTTCATCTTTTACATCACTACTAACATCACTTTTTTCCACTACTTTGCTGAATTCCCGTACACTGCACTCTGTCAGCGACAGACATCTGCTTAATCGTGTCTTTGTTTTTTCTGTGGACAGATTCAGTGCACTTCCTCCAACAATCCAAGGTTTTCTGTTCCTATCAAGATCATTCAAATGGTCACAGCTACTCCATGGTTTCTTTTCTCTGCAACTCATGTCAAACAAGACAAGATCTTCATCTGGCTCAAAAAAACGATTTCTGCTCTCAAAAAGCTGGGCAGCAGCATCCCTCCAAGGATGTGAGGGTACGTTGAAGTCACTGATGTTCATTTCTTTAGGATTCAACCATGTGTGATTCTCCCATTGAGGTGCTGTAACCGTGGGTGGTATATGCCCTTGGCATGCCTGGTAACGTTCCTGAACTTGAGTAGCAAGAGCTTCAGCAAGGGCATAATCATTGAGTTGCTGCCACAAAAGAGCTTCTATGAGACACTGATGCTCATAGAGCTCTGGTGGAATAACACCATGTTCGGTAAAGTTGTATAAAAGGTCTTTGTAACCATACTCATTTGCTGTCCCATACAAGAGACGTTGAATTTCCTCAAGATAACGTTGAGTTGGGGAAATTGTAGGATCTTGCCAAACCTGTGATTGTGGAGGTTCTTTTGCGTTATCTGCAACAACAGAAGTTGTTAGTGTTGCTGTACCTGAAGCAATATCCTCCTTACTTTTTGATAGTAAACGATCCAGAAGACCTTTTTCACTTTCCTTTCCAGGAACAGATGTGCTACTGTCACTGGGGCCTGTTTTGAAGATGCTGGATAACAAGCCAGGAGAGGTACTATTTGTGCTGGTTTTTGGTTCCTCTGTCCCAAGCTGAGGGGTTGATGACTGCTGTATTTTTGACGACGATTGTGGTGATGGCTTTGATGATGGCTCTGTGGCATTAACAATACCAGATAGGAAACCTTTTTGAGCTGGACCTTTTGACTCCTTATCTGTGGCCACCTCTTGGGAGGAGTGCATCTCGACTTGTTTAATTCTCTGAATCTGTGGTCGCCCCTGTCCTGCACGTGTCTGCTGTTGCTCCTGTGCTGTTTTAAGGTTCACCTGATTAGCAGGTGATGATGGTTGTTCTGCAGTACCTGAAATTTTGTTTAACATGTCAGAGAATAATCCCCCTGATTCAGGCTGAGCTGGATTTTGCACTGGCTTAACAGATGGTTGACCTATCTCAGCAGGCTGGGGTGATTGTTGTTCCTGTGTCACATTTTCCCCAGATGCAAGTTTCAGAATTCCTGAAAGCAAGCCTCCACCTTGGTTAGGCTGTTGGGTTGCTGTCTGTTGAGAATTTGCTGTTTTGCCAGGCTGTTGTTGTTGAGGTGAAGTCTGACCAAACAGACCAGACAAAAATCCTCCTTGCTGACTGGGTTGAGACGATGGTTGACAAGTAGACTGACCAGGTCCAACAATTTTTGACGTATTGCCCTGTTGAGACCCAGTCTGTGGGGTGGGCTGTTGTGGTACATTATCAGTAGATGCTAATTTATTAAAAAGCCCCGACAACAGTCCACCCTGCTGTGGCTCTGGTGCAGATGCAGCAGGTTGGGGAGGTATCTGGTTTTGCCTCCGCAGAGGTTGTCTGTTACCCTGTTGGGGTTGATTCTGGTTTGAATGAGTAACAGGTGGCTGCTGCTGTGCTGGAGGAGTAGGACCTGTTGAAAAAAGCCCAGAGAGGAAGCCTCCCTGTTGATTGGGTGGTTGCTGGGTCATCTTAGTGCCTGCTCTTTGTGCCTGTTGATGCTCTGATTGATTCCCTGCTGAAGCCTGGGGGGTTCCTGTATCTGCAATTTTGTTTAATAATCCAGTGAGCATCCCTCCAGGGCTACTGGGGGGCTGCTGTGGAGGGACTTGGTTTTGTCGTTGTAAGTTTTGTCTGTTGCCCGGTTGCTGATTGGGTTGCCGCCCGGGTGGGCCACTCTGTTGCCGGTTTTGTGAGGGCTGGGCTGGGTTGACAGGCGCAGAGTCTTGCCCCCCTATTCCAAAAAGACCAGAGAAGAAACCTCCTTGTTGTGGAGCGGCTTGCTGCACTGGTTTTTGGTTGGTCTCTTGAACACCAGGCTCTGGTTGTTGCTGAGATGAAGTAAGATTAGGTTCCACAATTTTGTTAAAAAGTCCTGACAACATATTACCAGATTGCTGATTTGGTTGTGTAGATTGTGTAGCCAAAGGTGCTTTTGGTGGCTGGGTAGCAGTTTCTGTCAGTTTCAATAAACCCCCAAACAATCCACTAGGTTGAGGCGTTGTCGCTGTTGCTTTAGGAGGTAGTTTTTCTGTGTTTTGGTCAGGTTGTTGCTGTTGGTTTGGCTGTTGATCTGAGGTTACAGGTTGTTGCTGGTCAGGCTGACCTTTGTCAGGAGGAGGTGCTTCTGTTGAACCCATTTTAATCAAACCTGACAAAATCCCTGCTGACTTAGTAGGAGGAGTGGTCCCTTGACTCACGTTTTGTTCAGGTCCTTCCATTTTCACTGTATGTTCTGCTACTTCTGAATGTGACTCTTGACTGGACTGAGTTGGTTGAGACCCAGTCACTGTGTCTGTAGCTTTTTTCAGGAGCCCAGATAAGACCCCTGCAGAAGGTGGCTGTGTAGCAGCAGGATGCCCTTGCCTTTGAGTTTGAGTTTGGCCAGATTGGCCTCCTGGCAATGTTGACTGTGACTGATTTGTAGGAGCAGAAACAGTGTCAGAGGCAAATTTTAAAAATCCAGACAACAGTCCTCCTGACTGTTGTGTGGCAGAATTCTGTTGTGCTTGGGGAGGAGGCGGGGAGGGTGATGAAAATAGGCCTGAGAATAACCCACCCTGTTGAGACTGACTGTCGCCACCCTGGACTTTCTTGCCAGATGATGCATCTTCCGTTGATCCCAGTTTTAATAGTCCAGAAAGAATTCCTTGAGGCTGCGAGGCTTGAGGTTGTGGTGTGGCATGTCCCACAGGTTTGGGAGGACCTTGATCTTTAGATGTGGCATCTGCTTCAGGCTGGATATCCGTCGTGCATTGGGAATCTTTTTCAGACACGGTTTGCTCTTGAGACAGTTGTTCTGTTCTGCAGTCAGTGCTTTCTGTGGTTTCAGGGACCATTTGTTCAGTATGCCCCTCAGTTTCACAACCAGGTTTGGTTAGCGTTACAGTGGGAGTGACTTGGGGTTTTGCAGGTTCCTTAGGAGGTTCACTTGGGGCTACCTTAAACAGGTTTGAAAACCAGCCAGTTTCTGTATTTCCTTTTGGTACACTTTCAAGAAGTGAAACACGATTTGGAGAGGGAGTTCTTGAAGGGCCGGGGGATAGACTCTTTGGTGGAGCATTGGCATCTTCACCAGATGCAAACTTAAGAATCCCGGAGAGCACACCTCCCTCTGCTTTTGATGGGGTTGTTGTGGAAGTATTTTCAGAGGAGAAAAATGGGATTTTGAGTTTGCTGCCTAAAAATGACTCTTCTGCGGGCCTGGTGTCAGTCTGGGTGGGATTTTCAGGAGGAACTGTTGATATGAGGTTAGAGAGAGATTTCTTAAAAGGACTGAAGAATCCTGTTTCCTCTGAAGTGCTTTCAGGTTTTGGTTCAGACATTGCAGAAGTTCTTCTTTGCTGAATATCAGGTATCTCACCAGATGACTCTGTTTCTGGCAGCAGCTCTACTGACCCACTCCCTGCTTCTTGCAAAAGCTCAATTGATCCACTTCCTGTATCTGGCAATAGATCAACTGATCCACTTCCTGAACCTGGTCTCATCTCAATTGACAATTGGCTCTCTGTTTGTGAGCCCTCTCTATTAGGACTCATGGTTCTGCTTATAGACCCTTGCTGGGATTCAGTGCTTGCAGCAGATGCACTTCTTTGCTCTGATGGCTGAGGTGATGGCTCCCTAGATGGTGGTGCACTGGAAAAAAGTCTCAAAGGACTTAGCCTTCCTAACATAGATTCAAACCCAGATGTGGATTGATTAGTAGTGGCTGTACTACCTTGTGCCTCTGTGCCAACATTTGTTGACGTCTGATCAGTGTCAGCTTGGCGACTTGTTTCAGAGGACTGAAATGGCAAAAGAGACTGAAGGGAAAACTTTTTTTCTGTCGCTGGCTCCTGAGAGGCAGGAGGAACTATGGCTACTGGAGGGGAGGTACCGCCACTTTTGGGAATAAACGAAAGCAGCTTTGAAATGCCAGACTCAGGTTGGGGTGATGCTTGAGAAGTAGGTGGATTTGTTGCAGTGGCACCAGAGGTTTCTGTGGGTTCACTACTACCTTTAGGGATTAAAGAAAGCAATTTTGACATACCAGACTCTGCCTGTGATGGTTGGGATGATGGAGTTGTGCCAGAGGCGTCTACCTCAGTGGTAGACTTTGATCCTGTAATTGTACTGAATAATGAGCTCATGACATTCTTTACTCCAGCCATGCCCTGTTCAGCAGCACTGTCCTCCTTAACTTCAGGTTTGACTTCATTGCTATGGTCGTCTTCAGGTCGCGCAGCTTTCACATCGGTTGGCAGTGCTGGGAGTTTTCTTCTAATTGGTTTAGGCATCAACTCATAGTTGTTGATCTCCTCCTCTTTTACAGCAAGGTATTCAGACACTGAATGAACTAAGCTCTGCAGTTCACCTATTGGATCTACATATTCATCACTTGGCTCCTCTACAGGAGACAACGTAGGATCTTGTCCACGACAAGTTCTCCCTTTGCTTGAATAACTTTGACCTCCAGAGGGTGACATATACTTGCCAGGGTAGTAATAACTTTCATATTCATAACTAGCATCCCCCTCAGTGAATGTCAGGTCATCGAGTTCTTCCTCAGATCCAAAGGAATACTGCATCTCATCTGAACCAACTGAGCCATATTCACTCCTCCCCCTGATCCTTTCAGCCTCTTGCCGAGCAGCCTCCTCCTCACGAAAAGCTGCATAGCTCTCAAGTGTTTCGTCTAAGGCAGTTTTGGCCCACAGTCTGGTCTTGTAAAGTAGACCTTCTCTGTCTGTCTGCTGTCGTAACTGTTTGACAGAGGGAATTATATCAATTTCAGGAGGGGATGATTCATCCTCAAAGCTGCCAGCTTCCTTGTAAACTAAACGTACCTCTCCACTACCAAAGCCATGCCTCCGTCTGCGTGACCTGCCATTTGGCTCTTCTGTATCCTCAGGTGACAGTGCATCACATTCTACTGTCTGATAGAACCTGCTGCCTTTGGACTCAGACGGGCTGTTACTGATCCGATAAATAATGCTTTTATCTTCGTCCTCCCACATTTTCTGTTCAGCATCCAAGTAATCGTCCAGGACACCTGAATCAGGCACTTTATATTTACTCTCCCAATCCTCCACTCCCATACCTGAATCAACAGGGATTATTCTTACTCCACCCTTACTATTTGATGGCCTGGAATCAAGTAAAAAATAAAAGAGCCATGCAGGAAGCAGAGAAACATGGTGCAAAGAAAAAGAAAGAAAGAGAAATTAAAGTATTAGACATGAATCAAAAACAGCAGATCATGCAAACAAAGTGTGTGAAATGGAATTGCAAATAAAAAAGCCAACTATGTGGAAGGAAAAGGATTTTGTATGATAATCTGTAAAGTTACCTATTTTTATCACAAAGTTGTGCTGTCACTTTTTGTCAGAGATTATTTTGTTTTACCATGGCCACACATACAATTTATATATATATATATATATATACATAAACTATTATAAGCAACAGGTTAACAGTGTTACATTTATTAGATACAACAGCACAACAGAAATAATTACTGCATACAGTAATGCCACAGGTGTTCTAACAACTATCTAAGGCTGTGCCACTTCTACTTTCAAATGGGACCTATTTAATGACAATGGTAATATTTGTTAGAAATCAAAACTTCTATCATTGGATTCTGCTACTCTTGAAAAATGCAGGAGATACTTTAGTGCATGTGTTAGCTATACCCATGTATTTGTTGCCACAGGGCACCAGTCATGAGAATATTATTCTAAAGTGATGCTGCAGTGATGAGGTCAGAGATTTGTGTGTTTGCTTATGTGTCTCAGTGAGTGGGTGTGTGTTTACCTGGGTCCCCTCATTTCTCTATAGTCTAGCTCATAGCTTTGCATAGAGTCAGACTCCCTGGATAGGGCTTGATGCTGGACCCTACGTCCTATAGGGTACTGGTGCACTGATGAATTTGTCTGGGGGGTGTTGTGGAACCGTGGAGGTCTGTTGCTGGTTTCGCTGCGGTAGTCACTATCACGGTCGTCCACTGCACTATCATGGTCATCGAAGGCTGAGTGAAAGACAGCACAAACACTTCAGTAAAACATTGGAAAGATAATTTCTAAAATTAATTAATACAAGACTTTCTGGACTGCAGACATGAGATTGTTATCAGATACCACAGCCAAACTTGTCAAGTGTAACTTTAAACAAACTGAACTCGCCACATCTTCGTGAGAATGGAGCCAAAAGTTTACAAAGTTTGATGTAGCAGGTAAGAAATAATTATATCTAATAATTATGAGGTTTATTCTAAGAAGCAGAGAAGCAGACTGCATGGATACTGTCCAGATGTAAAGAAGATGTCCATAGTTTGAGTATATCTCCATCTTGTGGTAGCAGGTATATAATACAAAGCTGACAATGACTTGAACAACAAGACGTTATTAGAAAAAAAACAATGTAACTTCAAACACCACATAAAACATGTCAACAGAATGAGCCTTTATGCTTTGCATTAGATTAAAAGAATGTAACATTTCAAATACAATGAAGACAAACGCAGGATACCGACCAAATATGCAGTGGCCCTAATCTGAAAAGAAAAGTAAAAAGCAGTCCTGTACCATGCAGAAGTTGAAAGGACAACAAGTCACAGGGGGAAAATCGAAAAACAACCATCATACGTACTCTGCTGGTCACTCCATCCAAAATAACTCCAACTGCCTGGTGGCATGGAGGCAATTGTTCAAAGAAGTCAGGAAGAAAAGTAAACCTCATTACTGAAGAATCAAATCAGTAACAGGAACTGGTGATGGTTGAACGAGTATGTAACACATAATGGGACTGAAAACACCCAAATCTGTGACACTTGATGGAAATGATGAATGACAACACCAGTGAGGGATGAATAAGAATTTAGTGAGGCTGGACTAAAAATGTGATGACTGGATCAATATCAAACATCCACAGTGGCTTGTGCATCCATAAATCTTCTTTAGTGTGCAAACAGTGAGCCAGATTTTTTTTTTCAGAAATAAGTGGTGATGATTGTTTACAATAAGCTGCACTGAAGAATCAGTCATGGCCAAAAGGCACCAGCATTATTCTAGTGGCTGATGTGAAATTTCTTTTTTTGCTCATCAAACATAAGGGGGGATGAGGAAAAAAACAGTTTTTTGTCCAAATTAGAGTCATCAGTGTGGAATGACAAATGAGTGAACATGCACCATCCTGTTAAAGTGCTATGGCATGAGCATGTTTTACTCCAACACTTACAGCACTGGGAGGGTACAGATGCCATTCGTCTTCTCTGGACCTCTTCCTGCAGTGGATACTTCCACAAGAGAAACATGGAAACAAAAGAGAAAATATGAAGAGATCAGTGAATGAAAATGATTTAACGGTAATATGGCACATCTCAGTATGGTATTTATGGGTCATTTGTGTTGTAATAACCACTACGTGCCATTAGGTAGCAGCAGAGAACCAACACAAACTGCAGCGTCACTGAGAAGGGTCCACAGTGTGACAATATTCAGATAACTAAATGTGGAGGATCAGAGTCGGTAGCTCAAGCGCAATAGCAATCTTTTAAACGGAACAGCTGTACAAGACACAGTCTCACAGCTGTTTAAAATGTAAGTGAAAACAAAACTTTTGAGATTTCAGATGCATTATTCCTACCATGAAAATATTGTCCCAGAAGCTACTGAGAGTGATCTGGAACAGTGAGACATTTACTTCTAATTCTGCTTCTTCACTTACATGGTTTACTGTAGTGGGTGGATGCAAGAATCATTAAATACACAACAGAGGAAAGCACTTTTTTTAATTATATGTTATATTTTCACACAAAAAACTAGAATATCCTTGTAAGGTTATTCTACACTGCTTGTAAAAGTTTAGATTCAATTGACACCAAAGGTTCATACTTTCAAGGTGAAGAATAAGGAAGTCTGTCCTCGTCGGGATTCCCCTGTTTTCTCAGAATTTGAGACTTACTGAATTAGCTGCAATCTAACATCTCTAATAGCTTGATGGTTTATAACTTATTAACAGGAAATAAACTCAGTAAACATACCTCGTCATGTATCCGCATGGTATTGATCCGCTCCAGTTTATTGGTCCAGTACTGAGCCTCGTCGTCTGGGATATCTGGACAGATGGATTGGACAGAAGAAATAGATGGAGTCCAAATGAGAAGAATTAAAAGAATGACAAGAAAATATGTGGAGGAAAGTGCAAGAGAGAGTGGTGAAAGCGTGCAAGTGGAGGAAACACAGAAACGTGGGATGGAGAAATGGATGGTAGGATTGAGGAAGGGGTGACCGAGAGAGAAGGTAAATAATGGAGGAAGAAGGAGAGTGCAAAAGACAGAATGTAAGCCAAAGTGCAAAAAGAAATGAAAGACCACAGACACTGTAGCTCCACCCTTCCCTCAGCTGCCTCTCCTCCATGCTCCCTGTCCCATCCTGTCTTATTCCATCCACACCACTTGATGTGCCCCCATCTTATATTCATGTGTGTTTAATAGCTGATGAGGAGGTTTCCTTTTGGGGGCCCAGAAATAGAAAAAGCAACCTCCTCACAAGACCTCCCCGAAGACAGAAAAAGAAAAGGACGAGAAAAGGGGAAAATATGAAACCCTGGCTTTAGTCTCTGCCATGTTACTATTTGTTCGTAATTAAAATGATGTGTATTTTTTTTAAATGCCTAAGAGCACTAGAGCAAATGTCTAAGTCTAAATTTTAAATCTAAACTTTTTAATATTCTTTTGTGTCCAGAGTATGTTAAATGTTATTCACAGTAGACAGTCACAGTTTGCCAAGCAGATTCTATACTGTACAGGACAGTTGTACACGTTTGACAAATCCTGTTTATTTACATTTTAGATGGAATAAAATACTGGTTAAATATTAATAAATGTAAACTACATGTACAAAAAACATCCATATCTTAAATGGAAAATGTGTAATTTTTTCTATATTTAAGGGATATTTTTGATTGTGTTAATCCACAACACACAGTCATTTTAATGTGTTTGTGTGCTTCAGGATGACTCACTGTAATAAGTGACGACCAAAAAGATGCAACTCCCTATTGATTAGAACTGATGCTGTTGACTGGATGTCAATTACTTATACTTTTTTTTTTTTTTTTTTTTTAAAGCATTTGTCAGTTTCTTTAAATAGGGAAAGTGCTATCTTATCTCCATCTTCAGGCCCTGAGCGGACAGCAGCATGAACCAGTGTCATCTTGACATCAGGTAAGTGTTGATAAATAAAAGTGCCGGGCAGTGTAAGGGGGGGGGGGCAAAGGCAGCTCAAGAACAGACACTTCAGACAACTCCTTGAGATTAACAGCGTGCCAAGGAAACAAAATAACAATTCAAATAATTGTTGCTGTTCAGGTGATTACACTTCAGAAATAAAAATAAAAAAAACAGCAAAAACATAGAATTCAAGAGTAATGATAAATATTTTGGAGTATATTCAGGGCAGCCAAAATGTCACCATGAAGAAACTCTTCATAAAAACTTCATCAACCTAAATGGCACCTCCACAAGATCTAATAAATGGGGATTCTACAAGGGATAAACCATCGCAGATGAACACAACTTCAAACAACTCCGGTGTGAGCTGAAGTAAACTGTGTCTGAGCTCCAACTACCAACAAGGAAAAGACAAATACAATTTATACAAAATACATGGGGGATTCTTGCTTCTTGATTGGGGTCTAGTCTTTTGTAGAAGAAAAAAATCATACAGTATATTCTCATTCATTTCCAAACTTGCTTGTTAACCAGTTTAATAGAAGTTTAATCTAGTATACTCAGGAATCTATTGTTTTCGCATGTTTTCTCACTTTCATTCATTTGATTCATCTCAGGTATTTTCTGAAGGTTGTGTTATTTGTCCCTTTTATTATGTTATAAAAAAGTATAAATGCGCAGTGAAATGGCGAGAGAATGTCTTCCACAGTAAAAATGTTGTACTTTGCGTTTGTTTAACACCTGGCTGATAAAAGGCTCTCAGTAGTTCAGTCCATATTTTGTTTGATATAGAGTTATTTGGGGCAAGGTGGGCGGAGCTTGGGGCATGAGTGAGAGCAGTGACTTCTTTGTTCTGACATCACGAAGTTACAGAAGTCCTGATGGCCCGTTTTAAGGCTCAGTTTCTGAATACAGGCTGTGTGCATTTCTCAGTGGACTGAGCGCTTTGATACTTTCACAGTATGAACATAGAACCTAGACCTGCTTTTTATAATCAAGAAGACGTGGACATCTACTTTTATACCATATAGGACGTTCTGGGGAAGTGTGGTAACTCCTCATGATGTTATCATCAGTTTAAGGCTTATGTTAGAGACTGAAATGTATGTCTTCTTCTTTCTCGAGCCCTTACAGTGTGTTCATGGAGATACAGTACTGTGTATTTTGTTGTTTTTTTGTGAACCATCAGCTCAAGAGTTGAACCATCATTCAGCCAAAGATGCCAAACTACCAGTTTTTTTTTTTCTAGAGCTGCTTCAAATCTCATGCAGAGTACAGGTGAAAGTATCAGAATGATGATGCTGCCAAACCTCCTCATGCTAGTTTTCTGGCTCTGTGAGCAAATGCGTTTGTGTACATATACATACCAAAGGGGAGCTCAAAGCGGGTGTCCAGCAGCACTTGGTGTGGAGTTGGGTTGGTGGTGCCGCAGATTTCATCCTCCCTCATTAAGACTTCAGAGTCCAGAGACGTCCACTCTCCTGGTCCCTCCTGAAGGACAGAAATACAGAGAAACAGAGAAAACAGAGGGACGGGGAGAAAGAGAAAGAAAGTAGATAGAAAGTAAAAAATACAAAAAACAAAGGAAAGGGTGATAATATTTAGTCAATGAAAAGTGTCAACATAGTAATTGAAGGCGTGGGTGGCCTGAAGGAGGAATGCCATTAAATAAACCTGAGCAAAGATGAAAAGACGGAGATGCGAGGAACAACACTGGCAGCTAAGACGGTGTTAAAACTGGGGTGAGCATTTACTGTTCTTCAAACTGAGTGGAGAAGTCAAACACAGGAGGCTGAATTATTAATGACTACACAGGCACTGCCGCATCACTTTAAAACTCTTCAGAAAGAGTAATGAGGTGCGGAGGCAAGACAAGCCCGCCTGCAGCACACTAAAATGAGTTGGCAAATGCTTCTAACTAACAACCTGCAAGATAGCTTTTTAAGAGTAAGCTGACAGGTAAAGATGGTGTTTTAATAAGTAAGAATAGGAAGGTGGAAGGTGAGTGTGTTTATTTTCAGCGTTGTGGTGAGCTAAAGCAGCCCTACAGTAGCAGATACAAGAGTATAAACACAACAGCCTGTAGCGAGGGCCGGCAAGGTAGAAGATGACACCACATCATTTATCTGCATCTCTACTTCCCGTTGCTAACGTGTAATAATTGTGGGCTAAGCTGTGACAAATTATTTGGAAAAAGACAACTGCAAGACTGTGAGGCTTTATGCTGCATTCATGTCAAATCGTACAAGCATTAGAGTGGGAAAAATACACTCAGATTAGCCACAAGTAAGATATTTCCGACTGTGTCTTCTACTTAAACAAAACAGCTCTAATTTATGGCATTTCAATGGCTGCAACCAGTGCAACCACCATCAGTTCAATGCAAATTAAACCGATTCAGTTTATTAAAAAGTAGCTATACATGTGTTTATGCTTGGTTTAACTTTAGACCACGTTTCTGATTTCTCTGGTGAGAAAACAAGGCTAGAAACAGAGGCAACCATCTGGGAAGAAAGTGAGAATACTTGCATTACAACAGTAAGCTACGTGCAACATTATCCAAAATGGCCCATGACAGCATCCGTCTTGTTGACTGATCAAATCCAAGTGTTGCATTTACCTAAAACTACAGTAATACTTTGATCAAAACTTTGCTGTCGTGCAGGAACCGGAGAAGATTGTAGATATTTACGGAGATAGTTGAGCATCAAGACATGAATCAAGCATCTGCAATTCAAAATTTGCTTCATTGCCCACTTGTTTGTTTTTAAGTTTTAAAAACCGATGAGGAATACTCGCTGAAGAAGACTGTGAGACATGGCTGAAAGGTCTGACAAGGCTAGTAAGTGGATCCCTGGATCGAGAATGACGTTTCATATGCTCAGAAGAAACAAGACCGTGCAGAAATGATGAGTCTAATATTACAGCGATGTGTGTGAGGATGAAAGGACGAAGGTGCGTTACCTCGTCAGACTGTCGAATCGCGTCCAGGGGTATCAGAGCTGTGCCGATCATAGTGTCCCAGATCAAACCCTTATTCCACAGCTCCACCACCAGACCTGACTCCAGGTGATTGATCTCGCTGTAGAAACAAACAAATACACATTAACTCCATCAGATACTGAGTAGAAGTTCAAACCTGGCTTCACAATTACAATGATAATAGTTAAGAGCAAGAGAAGAAGAAGAAGAAGAAGAAGAAGAAGAAGAAGAAGAAGAAGAAGAGAAGAGTTTTTGCTGCGACTTTCCACAGATCAACTTGGAGCTTCTGTGGATTTTGCTCATGCTAATGCTAACTAGCCACCTTTTCTGTAAATCATAAACAAACATGTATCTATGAAACACATCACTTTGTATTTATTTTTTGCAAGGAAAGTCCACTTGACACCAGCTGTTAAGAGCGAGAGCCTCGTTTACAGTTTGGGGCTGTTGGAGAATAAGGAAAGTCCACTGGGTTTGTCGGATGTTGAAGTGTGTCTATGTGTACGGTATACTGTATATAGGAACGTATCGATGCCAACAGCTGTTGTCATGGAGATATAGGTGGCAAACGGTGATGATTTGTCCCAAGTAACCATTGGTAACCAATTTCCAAACATTCAATGAGCAACTGGGTTCATATTTTACCTGTGTTTTAAAACACATGCTATTGGCCTTAGCCTGAAACAATACAGTACCTTCAGGTCAGTAAGTGGGCCAATCTTATCCTACAGTAGTGAGGCTGAAGGATGACTGCCGTCATTTTCTGACAGATCTGTCTTAAAGAGAAGACAGCAGCCAAACTGTCTCCCCTCCTCATCTGCATATTTATATTCACACTCCCATTCATATTCATATCGCCTCAGTTTGGCTGTCAGTCATCTCTGATGACACTTCACAGCTGGGATGATGGAAAGAAGAGGGTGGGCGGGAGGAGCTCTTGGAATGTGTGTGTGTGTGTGTGTGTGGGGGGGGGGGGGGGGGTGTAGCTTCTTGCCACACACTGTCAGGTCAACAAGCTGAACAGGAGCCAACTCAAAAATGATGACTTGGTTAATGGTAATCATGTTAGCATGATTAGCGTTAACCGTCTCCATTCATGCGTATGCTTGTTCACATGCTCGTGTGACTGTGAAGTCTTTGTGAAGACTTCGTAAAAAATGGTAAACACATGTGTCAATAAAGATTCTTGAATTGAGAAAAGTGAAATGAGAAAAGAGGCCAGAGAGGCCAGCTGGCATAACACAGCACATAATGTGGCGCCATCTGCATTCAATTTCAATGTGTTTTGTTCACAATCTGTGCATATGGGAAATCAGCTGCAGCTTCAATGGATAGAATGATGAATCTAAACATGTAAACACAGAGGCTTTTTACAAATGCCAAAAGAGTTTCTCCCACTTCCATAACTGGCATGAAGATAATGCTCAAAAAAAAGTTTATTGATCTGACTAATGGTGTCTTTTTATATATATATAATGGACTTTATGATTCAAATTATAAGATTTAGAAAGTTATACTTGAAAGCGTCTTCACAGGTTTACATCACTTTCTTTTGTGATCATGCAACTAATCAAAAATCATAGAACGCAGACAGAGAACCTTTACCAAGGCTGTGCAATCCTATTTATTTGTTATGAAAGTTTATCTGAAGAAAATTTTAAGGTCAACATGAAGCTCAGTCAGCATCAAAATGCAAAACCCGATTAAAAGTTACATGATACATGCGTCTATTTTTTGTGCAGTAGTTCAGGAAGTAAATGCCCTCTGACAATGTGAAAATATCAGATCCAAAAGTTAATCACCTGTTTTTGGACACATTGTTTAACCACATTTCATTGATCCAGGGTTTTCTTGCTAACCTTTTAGTTAAAAGTGAAGTCTGAATGCGATAATCAAAAGATTCTCATTGATATTATCTTTTTTTTCTTTCAATTTCTTCTGTGTAACTGTCTCAGTGTATGAGCTGTACTTGCCTTATGTGTAACTGATTTTCACTACACTCACTACACTCCACCATTTGGACCATCTCAGAGTTTTTCAGCCATATTGAAATCCACCCATCGGAAGTAACGTATGATGAAACACGACAGTCAGACCCAGATCAGCTGGTGTCAATACAAAAAAAAAAGAAAGACAAAAAAAAAAAAGATGTGCCTCATGAGCTATTGTGTGATTTTAATCCATGACATTATTTCATCGAAGCCACGAGACATAAAACCCCAAATAGGATTAGAAATAGGTCTGACGCGGTCCATCCATGCAGTCTGACTCCAAACGGTCTCTGACTCACAGACCAGACCAGTGTGTGTGTGTGTGTGTGTGTGTGTTCTTGTAGCTTTACATCCAACTCAGGCATATGCCCTCCATCAAAGCCTATCCATTATTGAGGGAACAGCTTTGCTGTAACAGCAAATGAAGTGGTGTATTTTTACCAGTCACACAGACAAACACACACATGCGCACCTACACACAGTCATCTAGTGTTTCAAAGTAGAAAGAGAGAGAAATTGGAAAAAAAAGAAAGGATAAGATGCAGGGAACGTAAAACATGTGCAGCAAACGCTGAGTATTGACACTTCATAGAAATTATGGAATGAGAGGGAGGAATTGGGGGCACTCTGGGGAACAACATGTGAAGTCAGTGGTGAAATACGTTTTTTAACGTGTTTCTGTGAACACTGTACACAGGCAGGTACACTGCTCTTTCATCACATAAATCAGTGCATAACATTACCTAATATTCACTCAAAAATCATCATCATTAAAACATGTTTCATGAATATTTTTATGCTTCTTTGATGTGGTGAAAACACACCATTAAAATTATCACTCACTACTATCACATCATGTATTTTTGTCATGCAGCATTAATTACTAATGTGATGCTCTTAGAATAACAGATGGTTACATGGCCACTGTAATGTCACAATCAGTTTATATTTTGCAATAAAGCACAAAACACCCAATGAAAGTAAGTTGCTATGTTGCTAATGTTGCTAATGTGCTCTTGGAAAGTTATATAAATAACCAAGTTATGCTTTCCTTTAAAAAGGTCCCATATTTTACACTTCTCCTGTGTTTTATTTGAAGTGTTGATCCATAAGAAGATATATTTGTGGTTTTAAGAACCAGAAACCATCTCATGTAGTTTTACATCTCCTCTCTCAGGCTTCTCTCTGGAGCTCTAGGAACAACAGGTTGCTGAGCCAATCGGAAGAGAGGAGGCTCTGAACCTCTCCTCTGATTGGCTGACTGTTTTCTGAGTGATCAAGTAAAAATAAAGCAGATTTCAGCTAAATAGTCAGAGAAACCAAATCCTGCAAGGTTGGATGGTAAGTCCGGGTGGGCGGGGTTTTGGGCATGGCTGAGAGTGGTGACTGGTTTGTTGTGACATCACGAAGTTACAGAAGTCCTGACGGCTGGTTTAAAAGCTCAGTTTCTGAATACCGGCTGTGTGTATTTCTCTGTGGACTGAGTGTGTTGATATTTTCAAGTGTAAATCTCACTTTATACAATATGGGACCTTTAAAGCCACATGTACGGAAAAAAACGCCTTCTGATGAATAGCCCCAGTTACAGGAGCAGCGTAAATAAGAGCAAAGGGAGAGGTAGTACATCATTCCTGTTATTATAACTTGATAAAGTTGTAGACCAAAGACTAACATAGGTTGATGTGGAGGGAAGGAAAAAGGTCACCATTTTTTTTTTTTAAAACTTAGACACGACTTAATTGACAGAGAACTGGGGGAAAAGACCAGACATGACCTGAATCACTGGAGAGACAGTCAGACTGAAAGATGACACCCAAACTGTGATGGAAGAGGAGTCTTAAGAGAAAGGCTTCTCCTCATCCAACACTTGAAAAAAAAAACAGTAACATAAATAGCTTGAAAAGAAAAAGTAATTATCATTAAGATTTCTTACAAGTTAACATACCTCAATTAGGACATTTCCTAACAAGATTTGTTGTCAGTCTTAAATTTACCACAGCTTAAAGTGAAAGAAAAACATATTTAAGTGTCTAATTAATGACTTTATTTTTTCTATTTATTTAAATTTTCCAAAAATCCTGCAAAATAAAGGAAATACAAGGAAATCTATTAATTAGATATTAGTTTACAGCATTAAACTAAACTCCTTATATTACCTCCTGTCTCCTGTATGCAACAGTTACACTACGTTAGCCTACATATGGAGGTCTCTGAACTGTGTCAGTCCAACCATGTAAAGATTACGAGTGGTTGGTTTGGTGAGGAAGAAACACCAGTGAGAGAAAGCCGGTGACCTCTGACATGATACTGTAAATCAGGCCAAAAGATTAACGCCTTCAGCGGCGTGTGAGGACAGTCCTGAGACAGACAGACAGAGACACAGTGAGGACTAGAGACAAAAAACAAGGCAAAGTAAAGCATGAGCATGAGACTGAATCTGAGAATGCATGAGCAGGGACGAGCACGTGAGGCCTGGTGACCCTGAGTGTAGAAGGATCAACATTCGACTGCTTATCCCCTTATCTCACTAGCCAACCAACCCACCAACCAGCCGTCACACATACACACGCGCACACACACGCGCACACACACGCACACACACACACGCACGCACACACGCACACACACACGCACACACACACGCACA
>NW_019525077.1:211224-298936 GCF_002814215.2 Seriola lalandi dorsalis
CACACACACACACACACACACACACACACACACACACACACACACACACACACATAAAGGCAGCTGTCCAGTGACTACCACTGTATCAAATCATCTGATTTAATACAGAGTAAGAATAAGAAGCAGCAGAAGACGAGCGGATAGATGCTGCAGAGTGACAAGGAAGTGACGGGGAGGCAGTCTGCATCAGGAAAGATTTGGGCAAGGATAAGTGTTATGAGTTAAAAATTAGGTTTTCAAGATTAAAAGCAACAAAACAAACTTCACGTTGTGAAACAACACGTTTCGACAACAGGTGTTGAAAAGTTAATTTTAGGTTGAGACTCTCCAGGCTTTGTAATTTCATTGTCACAGAAAAATTGGTAAAAGGTCCCCTTTTGCCATCCTCTAAATTATATAAAACGTTTTGGGCTTTTTTCCTCAAACAAAAAGCATTTTCATTATAAAGAGGAAATTTATTCACCTTGGACAGATTCAATCAAAAGTGTTGTGGGGAAATTGTAGAACTTTTCCAGTGACAACCAGCAGCAATCCAACACTGTGTGTGTGTGTATGTGTGTGTGTGTGTGTGTGTGTGTGTGTGTGTCCACACCACCCCAGAGTACTTCACTGCTGACAATTCAACTTTTGATTGAGAAGAAATTAGGAGAATATTTAATATGCAAAAGTTAATTAACAAGATTAAAAGTATAATGCTCTGAAGATAAACCCTTTGTTCCCTGTATCAGACTCAGTTTGTCAGATTCAGCTCAGTCTGAGTGGTGCCACTGTCTCTGTCACAGTATGTGGGATGCAACATACCGATGAGAAAGACTCCCACAGGGACTAGTTACAAGCATCGTACGCCATCATACACTTCAAGATGGCAACTACCAACGTTACCAACAATTAGTGTAATTTACACACTTAATTAAATAGTAGTTGTGTTGAGCTGTGCTTGTTTTTGTAGACAAGGCTGGTAATTTAGTGGGAAACAGTAGTGTTGCCAAATCAGCATTTGTTACGTCAACTTAAGTGAATGTGACACATCCGTTCTTCTTTTCAGATACTTCTGTATTATTTAGCACAAAGTTGGATTTATTGTAGCTTTCACAAAATATAATAAAATAAATTCCCAGTAGTTATTACCACTTGTTAATGTGAACTGTATTTACATGTTAGAAACTGGAAAATACAATTAACTTCCATGTCCTTCCAGCTGTGCTTTGAGTATGCTTACCTGATGCTGTCATGGCTGTTATTTTATTGTTATATTGTACTGTGTTTACTATTAAACACACTTATGCTGGTAAGCATAATGGATTGTTGCCTTTTGTTGAGTTTTAATATGCAAGAATAAAAAATCTATCTATCTGTCTATCTATCCATTTGTGATTCATTTACTTCATTCATCGTTTGATGGTGCCAGTGTGTCTGCTTGTAGAAAATAACTGGCACAGGGTTAAAAACTAGCGCTAATAGTGTGTTAATCCAACATGGTAACATTTAGGATGTTATTATTCTATGTTAGCATTAAGACCAACTGAACCCAACAGAAATTGGGTCATTTGTTTGTCGGGTATCCTGACATGTGCAAAAGAGTTGGACAAGTGAATTAGGATTAATCCACTCCAGACCATGGATGTCTGAACCAGATTTCATAGCAATTAATCCCAAAGCTGTAGAGATATTTCACTCGGGAGAGCGCTGTAGCAACAGCGAGATGCTGCAATCCCTATACCTGCAATGTTAATGTGAAATTTTAAAATTCACATCCTAAAACAGGTAGATAAACATCAGTGGAGAAAGTGAGAAGTAAACTCTCATATTCTGTCTCTCCACTGCACCAATCAGAGGCCAAGGAACTGAGGACCTAAAAATGTTTTTTGTACCAGTTCGAGGCATGACCTTTTTGTGGCTGTAACTTCTTCTAGATGAATCCAGTATCCAGACAATCCAGAAGATGCTCCATTAAGCAACACCTTCTCTTTCATTTGCCTAAAAATGGACTTCATGTTGAGAGGAGACACTTTCAAGCGGTGTATGTTAAACCCTTCAGCCTAAATGGATGGCTTGCAGCTAGAACAATCAGGATTTCAGAAAGGTTAACAGCCGCAGCTGCAAACAGTCCGAAAAAAAAGGAGGCAGTGTATCAGCAGGGGAGAGATTGAGATTGAGAGGAGCTCTGAGTGCAGCCAGGAAAGTAGTTGCTATTCTCCCCTTTCTTTTTATATTTGGGCAGGAGTGTAAGACTTTGGCAGGATGGGTGAGCACAAACTCATCACTCACTCAGACTGAAAACGAAAACCATATTTCACTCTCCAGCCATCCATCTTTAATCTGCAGCGTTCGTCCAGGCCAGAGCGACAGCATGCCACAGTCCCTGCTACCTGACCGACACAGATACAGAGCACGACATATCCAGGGCTTCACACGTATACATGCTTACAGTACACAAACCCTAATCACTCTCAAAGAAGCTTAGAACACTGACATAGCCTCTAGTACCTGAATACACCACTGGCCACTGAGCCGAGGATGGAGCTACAGTAACGTCCAGCTACAGTCACCAGCTGAGTGTGTCTTCGGCAGTAATGGGTCTTTTACAGATCTCCCAGAAGAGTCCAAGTCAAAGAGTCAGACTGCACATCTGGCAGGGCCTCATCACCACCCAGCTGTGTGGATGTCGCCTCCTCGCTGTTCCCAAGCAACTCGACTACATTTGGACTGAGACAACATTTGTGATGTATCATAATTTGTGTCACCTTGTAAAATGATATCTCATGTGTTTTTTGTTTTTTTTTGGCTGGACCTCATTCAGCTGAGTAACTGAGAGAGGGACTGAGTGATTAAGCTACACCATTGGTCAGCCGAATGCCACGTGACTGAGTGATAAGGTTAACCCGCTGGTCGGCAGGCCAAATGTTAGAGTTTCCTCCATTGCTTGTTGCTTTTTTTAAATGATTTAGCACGATTAAACAGTGTTACAAACTTAGCACATTTGTCGTCAGATTTCCCAACTTCTCAGACCCCTTTAGCACCTTTTTTTTAGTTTTCAAGAAAGCACCTTCTGACGAATGAAGCAACTTTCTGGCCAAATCTTCGGTACTCTCCGTAGAACACAGTCATCAGTATTGCCCTGCGAGCGCGAGGCTGAGCTTTCTCTATTCGGATCGCACTGCTTCTCACTTTCTCTCACGTAACTGCAGCCAAAGCCACAGCAGAGTTGTTGTCTTTGACTTATGCGTATGTGGTGAATTTGACAGACTACGTCATGATTATAAAAATAAGATTTCAGCAGCAGCAGAGCAGCAGCTTGGAAATGGCTTTGAAGTTAACATGTAGTCTTAATGGACTACGTTTCAGATGCTGTTTCATTCTTGTTCCGTTGTCTGACAACAGAAACAAAAAACATGTAAATGAGAACAGCTTTACTGGGAATTCAGCTGTATTAAAACATTGTATTTGTGAGCATTGAGAGGAGGAGAGAAGTAAATAAATACTACATCTCCAGCCATATCTTAGGTATTGATTTAGTACATGAAAAAATAAAATAAACAAACCATCAGTTTCTCTTTAGTGTCATTCTTTATGCTTGCTTGCTCTCTCTGGCACATCCTTTACCTGCCCACATAAAGGAAGGGCAGTGCACCAAATTCACATCAATATCTACCACTAAGAAAAGTCACCAAAATCAGGGACAATTCCTCTAACAACACATTTCTCATCCTGTGAGTTAGCTAGTTAAACCTGTATGCAGAAACCCAGCATGTTTTGACGCCAAAACTCAACCAGTACAGTGAGTAATAACAAGATCCAAATGGTGCAAATCAGAAACATGAAGGTGAAAAGAGTCTAATTCAATCTCTTGTTGAGACATTTCAGTCTGGGGAATCTAACTCAGTTGTAACTCAGTTAATTAGCCATTTAGCATAAAAGGCCTTGGGGTTCCTCTTTATATAATCATAATTATTTTTTGCAGTTGCTGTGGTCATATTAGTTGGTATTTTACTGGAGTTGAACTCATGATATGAGTCACTGTAAAGATGAAAAATCATACTTCTCTATCTCTCCTACAAAACGGGGGAAGAAGAGACTGGTGTTATTTACTCTTTGTCTGATACACTGATTTTGCAAAGAGACAGAAGTGATAAAAATGAGAGGAGAGGAGAGAAAGGAGAGGAGATGAGAGGAGAGGAGAGGAGAGAAAGGAGAGGAGAGGAGAGGAGAGGAGAGGAGAGGAGAGGAGAGGAGAGGAGAGGAGAGAAAGGAGAGGAGAGGAGAGGAGAGGAGAGGAGAGGAGAGGAGAGGAGAGAAAGGAGAGGAGGGGAGAGTCTTATGTAATCATGTGGATCCACAGTCAATCTCTCCAATCCCTCTAATCAAGTCTAGGGGGATAAGTCTGGAAGAAAGATCTGTCTTTTGAACAGTACACAATAAATAACGCGCGCACGTGTGTGTGTGTGTGTGTGTGTGTGTGTGTGTGTGTGTGTGTGTGAGAGAGAGAGAGAGAGAGAGAGAGAGACAGAGAAAGAAAAAGAAACAGAAAGAGGAAAAGAGATGAAATTCATGTGTACGCCTGATGCTTGTGTGTGTTTTAGCAGCTATATAATCAAATGCTGGGAAACAAAAGCCTTGCCTGATTTAGACTGAGGAGATTTCCAGCTATCCTAAATCGTCATTTGGAATCATCCCATCTTCAATAACTGAAACGCTTCAGTTTTGCATTATTGAGTTTCTGAAACTGGGCAGGAAATTTCCTCTACACATACACAGGAACTGATTAATTTTACTTATTTTTTTTTTTAAGTCTCTCTATCTGGAGTAATTAAGACGGACAGTCAACGCTTGAACATTTCTCCGTCCTCTGTCCCAGCAGCCAGCTGCTTAGAGGACAAACTGCAGGACCAAGCTGTTTTCTGTTTTCTATCAAGTCTGAAACCTTTCACTGCTACTGGAGTCTCGAACAAGTCAAGCTTTATTGCTCATTTCTTCTTTCTTTAGCAATGACATTACTAGAGTGTTTTATGTCTAAAAGAAATGGGTTGCCATTGGAAATGTACCGTGAGTGCTTAAATGACAGACTCAAGGGAAAGCGTCACTCTTATATGTTACTCTTGGTAACTCTATTTTTAACTGTTTGAGTTTTGTTGCATATTTGTTCCATCCACATAAGAAGCTACAGTAACTTAAGGATCTGGCTTCTCTTTGACAGGATGAATTTCATTTGAAATTTCTAATACACAGAATTGTCACTGTCACGGTGGATTCTTACTCTTCCAGATAGGGAGAATTTTGGGTTTCTTTAACCAGGTAAAATTAAAAGAATTTAACTGAGGAAAAAATGTTGAAGCCCTAGCCCTAACCACTTAAAATACATGTACTCAGAGATAACCTGTGTTATATAAAACTATGTCTAAGTAAGTTAGCCAGTTAAGACTTGATTAGTTACTTTCTATCTCTCAACCTGAATCATCATCATGTCAAGCCCTGTCAGTACTGACGCACAGAACAATGCAAGCAGAAAATAACTTCAGCCAGCTGGACCAGAGGTCAGGGTAAAGGTCTGAACTTGACAAAGCAAAGAAAAGAAAAAAAAGATAGAAAGAACAAGAATAAAAGAATAACAGCCTGAAGTAAACACTGCTTCAAAAATCCAATATCAAAGAAAATGTACTTCTCTACTTCACAGCTAAGCCAGATGAGCTGCAAAAGCAAAAAATCAGAAGCCTTCAACGACTAACAAAAGAGGTTCAGAAACGAGGGACAACATGTGATATACTGCTGGACATTACCCTTTTTTTTTTTATAGGAAACCATTGCAGTCGTACCTCTTCACCAGCTCGCACCTCAACTGGTTTTGGTGATTTGCAGATCAAAACAAATCTGTACATCTAACTTAAAACTCGAGGCACTGCAATGTCGTCGGTCCACCGCTTTGGCTGAATCTCCACAGCTACTGGATGGATTGCCATAAAGTTTTGTACCAGCCGTCATGGTCCCCAGAGATTGAGTTCCTATGATCTTTGGTGAGTCCACTGAATTCCTCTCACGCCACCGTGAGGTTGACGTGTGGAGTGACAGTCTTGACAACTGTTGGATGAATTCTCATGAAATTTGTTCGACACGTTAATGAATTACAATCACTGAGGTGACCCCTTAACTTCTCACCCAGCGCCATCAACAGGCCAAAAATATCAATCTGTCAAATACTTTGATTATTGACCAAATTCCTGCCAAACTAATGACATTCCCATCATGCCTCAGCTGCACTTTGTGTTCAGTGCTAATTCGTAAATAGAAGCGTGCTAACATGCTAAACTAAGATTGTTAAATGGTAAAGATTTTCCCGATAATCAGGATGCTAGCATTGTCATCGTAATGGAGAACATGCGGATGTTAGCATTCAGCTCAAAGCCCTGCTAAGTAGAGACTCACAGAGGAGCTATCATGGCTATTCAGTCTTTCTTTGTTATGTATAACCATCCCATTAACTAACTACACAGTATGTCAATATAGTTAGACTTTCTTCTTATGAAAATATAGGCAGTTAAATGCTATTGAAACAACAGTATATTTAACCTAGATGTAAAAATACAAAAAACAAAAGCCAAACGTCTGGTTACTGTTACACAAAAAAAAAAAAACCCTGCCCCAGTCCATTCAGCTGAAAAGAGACCAAAGCCTCATTTTTGTAAACAATTTTGCTTTGGAGGACTGAACAAAAATGCAGGAGCATTTCAGAAAACATGTTATAAAAAAAAAAAAAAGTAGGATTTCCACAATTGGTCCATCTGAGCCAAACCACCCAACATTTGAGCTGTTAGCCTGTCACAGTGCTTTCTCTTAGACTGCATATGCTCATCGGTTTTTATGTCTCTCCTCCAACTGGTGACCACATGATGCTTAACCCCCCCCCCCCCAAAAAAAATAATTCCTCATGGGTGTGGATACAAGGTGCAGCACTATGTCAGAGACCATAAAAAGTGGGATGGGATTTCTAAAACAGCTTCATCTGTACTTTTTCTCTCCTGTGGAATCAGACTGGGCTGGAGAATTCATTAGATTTATCACTGACTCATCCACTTATCTGAGCTCGGCATGTAATTTCACTTTCCATCCATCCTACCTGCTCCAACCACAAATTCCCATTTAGTAGCCAGCGTGAGCCGGCCAGACTGGAGTCCCACAGGCGGCTGATGCTCCTTTTCAATTTCAGCGAGTCCTATTAAAGCCAGCTAGCAAGTCAGCTAGCAGTGGATTCCTGGCTTGTATTCATCTCTGGGTTGACACACACTCCGAAGCGCCAATTTCTCTCTGCATTTTTCCTAATACATCCCAAGTGGTTGGTGCCTTACATGCTGTTGGAGCCAAAATACATGACAAACTTGAGCCGAAAAGTAAAAAGCCACACATATACAAAACACCGGAAACCAAAACTGATGCACACATCACTTCAGCTTCAAATCTGTTCAATCAGCTACAAGAGCCTGGTATCGTGTCAGCCGCAGACTATTCTCAACCTATCTTTAGCTTTAAACAAAACGTACGATTTGACAGGTTTGATCTTTTTTGTGTGTGTGAACATCATGTGTAATCAAATGTAACGGTCAGATTTTTCCCCTTTAGTACAGTGGCCCTGAGAGCTCAACACACTGCAACTCAAGAAAACACATGCAAACAGATAATACACGGACACATTCAGAAAACATCTTCATCAATTTGACCACGCAAATGCTGCAAATACTCACAACGCAACGGAAGTGTTTCCCGGGGACACTAAATAGCGATGATATTTGCAGCACACGTGTTGTCAAATTGATGAAGGAGCTTTCTGAATTTGTTTTGTCTATTCTTAGCTGTGTTTTTTAAGCTGCAGTGCGTTGAGCTCTCAGGGCCACCGTACTTTAGTGTATTTGTATGTATATCCCTCAGCACAGCCGTGTCTCTGTCGTTTTGAAACAACAACAAACACTGGAGAGCTTTGAACTCGGAATATGTTGTTCCTCAATGGAAGGCAAAACGTCAACCCGACCAAAACTGGTGCTTACTGGTGCTATTGTCAGTTATTGTTATAATGCAAAGGGGGCAAATGCTGAGTTACTGAACAATGACAAAGTCAGGGTGATACTCACAACATGAAGTCTTGTTCCCAACATGGTTGATCCCCGCGGACTGTGATGGTTGTACTCTTCACATTTTGCACCTTCAGAGTTACATAGGCGTTGAACTTGTCTGTATAAGAGGGAGAAAAAGTTTTACATCTTGGTTAATTGCTTGGTTTGATGCTAATGTAAGGATGCCATAACATTATTCTTCAATTAATCCTCATAGAATAGTTTAGTTTATGAGAACAAAGCTGTATCAAGTTTGCCATGTAAATATTAACATATTTAAAATGTGAAACATCACATATCTGACTGAAAAAGTCCCATGATCAGACACGAAACCATCATAAGGCTTCAATGACCCAAGTCAATTATTAATTGAACTACAGGAGAAAATACAAATCCCCTGTCCACATAACAAAGCAGTAAATAGCCATTATTTTATGAGTAGTGAAGCATCTCTGGAGCACATGAATGGAAATGAAGGGGGCATAACAAAGGATAAAAATCCCACCCATGGGGGATTTTTCAGACTGAGGAGAAATAATTAAACTACCAGCATGGGGGAGGAACTACAGAACACAATATTGGTTAGACAGAAGATTTTAAGCAGAATTTCGTATTATACACCAATATAAAAGGAGATGGAGGGCAGTATGCTCTACCCAGCAGGATATGAGCACAAAACACAGAGCTTAAGCTAATTTTAGCCTGTGCGATACATTATCTTTTTTCTTTTAAATCACCAAACACTGCAAAGACAATAAACCAGTGGACAGTTTGTGCAGGAACTGTCAGACAACAATGATGAAATGCAAGTCAGACATCCAAGTCCTCAAACTAAGTATAAATCAACTAAATATAAATAAAATATACAATCCGTCTTCATAGTGTCACATTAATTTTGACTAATCACTGCATCCTGTAACAAAGCTGGAATCAAATCCCTTTCTCCACTCTGTAAAACCTGGAAAGTTCATTTAACTCATATAACTGTTGAAACTGATTAAGTGACATTAACATAATTCATTGGCTTGATTAAGTACTTCTCCTTTTTTTTTTCTTTTTTTACAATACATCAATTAACCACAATATAAATGATAAGTGCAGCTAACAAACATTTTTCTCATGAGAGAAAGTTGCTAAAAGTAGTTGCTAAAAGGCACCAGACGTAAATAAGCCTGAGTGTCGTTCAACAGGTAACCCTGTCTTCCGGAAATTATGTTTTCTATTATTATTTTCTAATTAATGAACCCAGACAGGAAACTGCCAACACAACCATAAAAACAAACACCAACCAAAATATCTAAAAACAGCCAAGTTCAATAACAAAAGTAAAGAGCAATGAATGAGATCAGGTCCAGACGTGTATATTATTATTATTATTATTATTGGAAGTGTTAGCGTTGCTGGACCATGTCTCTATCCTCAAGAGGAACTGTCAGGGTGTTTCGCTCTCTTTGCAACCACTGAAATGATGCAGAGCTCCGAACACAACCTGTATCTTTTGTCTTTTATTTGTTTTTATACTGTATGTCTTCCTTTTATTTGCATTCTGCTGTAAACTAACTTTTGTGTATCAAAAAAATATCACTGTGATTATCATTCAGTAATGTAAAGTGCAAAGATTCAACATCACCGCTGAATCTGAAGGTGGTCATTTGTGTCTTCATAAATAAATCCTTCACATCTGGTCACAGCAGGACAAAGATGAGCGGATCACTTGCACCTTAAATAACTGTGTCTTTTAATAATGCTCATTTCCCAGATGGTGTCACCATTAACTGTGGAAGCGCTGAACGGGGAACACTTTGTACCAAGAAAAAGCTACTTCAGATGGTGAACAAGAGTCTCATTACTTTTTTTCATCACACACTGACGGCTGTACAGAGAACTGTACAACCCTTCCCCATCTTCTCCTGCACGGCTACTCCATTTTTAGCATTGATGTCGAATTAATATATTCATATTCAGAAATGTTAAAGCTGCATTTGGTTATTCTACAGAGATCAACTGGTGCAACGATAATCACCCTGTCTTTGTTCACGCTCTGATGTTATTATTTCAGAATATGGTTATTGTGAAGCACTTTCATATCAATGGTTACATCATCTTGTCTTTTTATGCTGCAACTACTGCATACTTGCACCCATTCTTTTATTTTTATTCAAACTTGCTAAAAATGTAGCCTTGTTGCTAACTGCTAACTCAAGTTTATTTAAAGTTGTGCTCATTTAAAATCAGTCCTTCAACCTAAACAACCATATAGGTTGTTTGTCCCTATACTGTCGGATATGACCTGTGGGAGTGTAGCAGTGGAAGGCATATTAGACATTTGTCATCATGGTAACAATCTGGAGGCTGGGATAAATCATAAAATAAATCAATCATAAATCTATAGTGCAAAATCAATTCCTTGTCGTTGAAAGTGTCACAGAAAACCCTTCACGGGATATTTTCATCCTCTTCATTTATCGCTATAAACTCGGCCATGCTGCAGTTAAAATACAATCAGAGGTACCTTTAGTTTTTTCCTTAGTTTGCTTGCTAAGGTCTTCTGTGCAACGGCTTAACTGACTTCAAGTGATTCCTTACGCATAAGACCAAGATGAGGAGAAAACCTTAAATGAACAGTGAACTTTTTAAGGAAACCTTCAAGAGAGAGTTAAGGATGTACTGTGGAACTGCTTTTATTTTAAGGAAATATTAATTTGGACTTGTGTTGTATGCAACCTGCACCAGGAACAACAACACAGTTTGACTTGGTTTAGAGGACCTTCATGGTTACAATAATAAACACGGTGGTGGTGATGGAGATTATTGGTCGTGTCGGTTTGTCTGAATGAAGATCATATGTTGGCTGACATTATGAGGACTGAAAAAGCTGGTCCTGACAAAGGATCTTTAATTTTACATTATAGGGTCAAGGATTTTCGTGAAAGATGAGGGTAACATCAAGGAAGTGGCTGTGGTTAAGGTTAGGTAAGCTCTCCGGGGAATGCATGTATGTCAGTGTCCTTCGAAGTGGCAGAGACACATGTGCGGATCCTGCTGTCGAAACTCACAGATATCAGCATAATCAGCATAAACCTAGGATGTTGAGCCACCAACCACCTAATCCCTGCTTGATTACCTGCCTCAAGTAGCCCACTCTTCACACAAACCGAGAGCCAAATGCGGACTAGACTGAAAGAGCATGTGCAGTGTTGGTGTGTGTGTGTGTTTGTGTGTCCCTGTACATCTCTGTGTTTTCAATCTTACAACCACTTTATTTTTGAAGAGGCCAGTGGAGCTGAGGGCAGCATCAGTGAATCTGGGGTGAAGATGAGGTGAGGGACGTGATCATTCAGCCGCATAAATGAATACATTTCAGCCGAGGTTTGCTACCGATACAAGTTGGTAAAAAATCTGAATTCATTAAGCTCTTAAGAGTGTTAATGAAGTCGTAGCGGTTCTCTTAACAAATCTGTCTCATCTTCATTTTTATCAACAAAATGCAGCTAAATAAAAAATGTCTAAGGCACATGGCTAAACTTGATTTTAGTTTATGAATGCTGATGATTGAGTTTAAGCTCTTGAATAAAAACTATTGGTAAATAAAATTGTTTAAAGGAGCTATTTGTACGTTTTGCTATTGCTACATGGCCAACATTAACATCCGTTTACTTACCAGTCTTACCAAAAGCTTCAGTGACAAGATGGGCTGACCAGAATTGAGCTAGCTGGTTAGCATGCTAACTTCAGAAGAAGTAAAGAATAGATCAAAATAGACGCAAAACAAGAGCGTTGTTTCTACTGCCGGAGAAAGCTCTTGGCGAGTAAAGGAATGACATTTGATGCTGAACTCGCAACGTTTCTTCTAGACTGGTAAGTAAACAGCTGTTAATGGTAATATTAGCTATGTAGCAATAGCAAAACTTACAAATAGCTCCTTTGAAGATAACCCAAAATATGGCCATTAGTTTTCTCCTTAAAAACGGCTTTCAGCTTAACGTAAAAGCACAGCTGTAGCTCAGTGCAGAGGTTTTCAAAGTTGCATATCATGTATTAAAAGCATGACAATTATAGTAACAGCTTTTTAAATAAGGTGCAGCCACTGAGGCTTTGACATAAAAAGATGAAAAGGTGAAAAAGAAGACATGATTTTTATTGAAGCATTAGTTGCTAAATCTTATTTAAAACCTCTTACTATAGTCATATGCTGTAGATCTTGTGAATGTGTTCTTTTAATGAGGATTCCTTTAACAACACTTTGAAGTCTTTCATTTATTTTTTTTTGAGAAGTGCTGATTCAATGTGAAGCCAGGATCAGACTGTATAATAGAAAAATGGCCCGGTCAAACAGACGTGATCCCTGAATTATCCTCCTGCCTGATCACAGTTGCACAACATGTG
Organism: Seriola lalandi dorsalis; assembly: GCF_002814215.2. Lineage (NCBI taxonomy): Eukaryota > Metazoa > Chordata > Actinopteri > Carangiformes > Carangidae > Seriola > Seriola lalandi. Next base: position 223,707 of record NW_019525077.1, read on the forward strand.
CTGTGAAAGCCTGTAAACTACCAATTCTGACATTGTGAGCACAATTATGTTGTCCTATAGTATGAGCCCCACATTAGAGTCAGTGAAAAACGTGAAAAAAAAAAGTCAGGGCTCCAGACTAACTTTTTACATTGGTTACACTGGTACACCTAATATTTTTATTTTGTTTCACCAGCACATCATTTAGGTGCACCCAAATTTTTATATTGTGATTTATATTTTATTATGTTATATTATCATATCATGATATTATGTTAAACTTGCACTGAAACACTTTGGGGAGGGTGTACTGCTCTGCCAGCCACACACCTGTCATGACACAGGACGGGTTTCTTGTGCATTTCTAGCAAAGACCTTGTGCACAGGTATGGGGCGATCCTTAGCTCACATTAGATCTTGTGTTTTGGTAAACACATTGTTGCATACAGATGTAGTTCTTATGTGTATCCAATTTCCTTCTCAAAATCCCCCCAGAGATCTTTGTTGATTACATTGTCCCGCTTCAGCAAAGAGAGCAGGGCAACACTGAGCTAATAAAACACAGGGGAACAGAAACACTCCCAACCAGCAGAGCACAGGATGCACCCAGTGTTTCCTAATCCTTATTTATCCAGGGAAGGTTGACTAAGCACTTGTTGTTGTTGTTGTGATTCAGCTGCTGCCGCTAGGGGTCGCCACAGCAGAACACCAGCCAAACAGTTGCTTTGTTGTAGGGTTTACGCTGGAGTCCCTTCCTGAGGAGGGACCGGAGGATGAACCGCCTACCCAGGGATCAGCGGCCAATCTGGTCTACTTCCTGATGCCCCGCCCCCCACCCCTGTGGTGGACTAAGCATTTGACCTGCTTCATATTCACATTGACACATCTGGAGCTGTACAGTACAGTCCTCTGTTTTATCGTCTCCATCAAAATACTTTGTCCTTCTGATCAAAGACTCAAGTATCAACCTCCCAATCTGCCATTGCTTTCCAAAAATATGCTGCGTTACAAATGACCATTAGAAATGCCCCAAAGCTCATCAGGGGGTGGTTTGAAGTTTTCTAGCCAGATGCTAGGATTAAATGCAAATGTTGTAATCCTACATAATAATTCATACTATGCAATCTGCCCCAAGCGCACGCTGTGATTAAACAGAGCGGAGGATTTCAACAGACAGAACACGTCACTCGGTTCAGTTTCTTAGCAGCTGCTTTTGTGGTTGTAAATACAAACAGTCAAGGACAGAGTTTATTTTGAGTTTACAGTTTAATTTTAACATAACCATAAAATATTTGACAGAGAGAGAGAGCTGAGTTTTGCATGACACCTTGCTGCAGGGAATTTATTGTTTGCAGTTGGCTACTGGGGAAATTGTCAGCCATACTGACTCTGCCACACAGCATCCAACTTTCTACAACCCTGGTTTTAAATTGTTTGGAAAGATGTTAGGCAGTTTTTTGGCAGTAGGCAAACAGGTTTGGGTGCATTACCTTCAGCCATGCGTTAGGACAGGAAACCCGAGTCAGACACTGCTGAATGTCTGGAAACACATACACTATTTATCTAAGGGTAAATCAAAGTTTATAGATCATACCCAGATCTTCTCTGAAATGTCAAGTGTAAATGTCTCCCCACCCCTCACAGCTCAGAACTAATGACAAAGGCAAGAGACAAACAGGTGAAAGGGTTAATCCAGAATAATCCATCATTCACTTAAGGGGGTTGCCAGGTCTGTGATTAAGGGGACGAGGGGACTGGCAGGATGCAGACAGCCCAATTTACTGCCTGCGCCAACAGTGGTAAGGAAAATTAGGGAAACGCAACAACTGCACAGGCCATAAAAGACAACAAAAACAAATAACACAAAAATAAACTAAAACAAGGGAGAAAAAATATAAAAATTTGAGCCGTCGTCTAAATTTGTTATCTGTTCTTTGACACCACCAAGGTTGTCATCAAAGATACTTGAATGACACTCAGCAGAACTCCATATATACTTAGCTACACGCACATATCCACACACTCTTTTCACACACACACACACACACACACACACACACACACACACACACACACACACAAAAACACCTCCAGTAAGCAGCAACTAGCTGTGGTGGAGAGGACATATCCCAGCATGCAGCAAGACCCGCTTGGGGAGCAGTCCGCGTCATTTATAATTAAGTGGCGATGACTTATGAAAATAAATAAGTTATATTCAGTTACACATGGACGTGCGCAGCGTGGCCAGGCAAGATGACATTTACTAGGCTGTCTACAGTAATGAATACTCTATTATGGGTGTCGAGGGAGGCGGTGGGGGAGTCTGGAGAGCGAGGGAGAGGAGGGTGAGCGGAGGAAAGCTTTTGGTGGATGAAGGGAGCTGAAGATCCTTTTTGTCTCACAAGTGCAAACTCAAAGGATGTTCTTTTTTTATGTAATATTTCAATAAATATGTTTATTGAAATACATGTAATGTGAAAGGAGTCCCCCATAGTAACGAACCCATCAAGCTTCTTAGCCTCTTTGAGCTTGCTGTTTTCATTTTACGTCCCATTTAAAGAATAAGGTTTCAAGCAGCAGTCCAGGGTGCCAGATATTTGGTAGAGACCAAAACAAAGTTAAAACAGCAGGATCTACATTCATCATACGGACACAAACAAAAGCCCTAAATAAGTACTGATGTTTCACTGTGTCCACTTCTTAAGTAGGCAATTTGTTTGTCGACTTGTTTAGGGGTTGATCTGCCCTCAAGTGGCAAACAGATTCAACTTTTTGGCTACTTTATACACAAGTACCTACTGTATACTAGAAGTTAGGGGGTGAGTGGCTCCACCACAGCAAATCCACTAACAGAAAAACTAAAGACGAGGAGGAAAATGTAGCACGCCCACACTGCTTGATTGACAGATTTATTTTTGAAAATGCAGTGCAGAAACTAACCGCGGAGAACATTTGGTACCTAAGATGTCGACAAATTGCACAAACAATGAGAATAAAACTATTTTAAGCATTAAATTATTAGGCAAAAACTAAATCTTGATCAAAGAATAGATGGTAATTTCCCCAAATTATCAATCTGCACCTTCACATCATTGTGTGGTTCATTTATAGTTAAAAACATTAATTTAGTTGATTAAATCAGGACATTGTAACACAACTCTCTTGTACCTCACCTAGAAATCTTGCTGTTTCCTTATAACTTCAGACAACTAAGCAGAAAAAATTATCATGTTCCCAAACAAGTCATCACAGGGGAAAATACTGCAATTTCTTAGGCAGAATATCGTCAAAGTGTCTTGCACAATGGCTACCATGTTTATGAGTAAACTAAGTTGACTCTGGAGGAATTGTTGCAGTCAGACAGCCCAACAGTCCAGGCTTTATCGAGACAGGCTGCTTCATTACACAAACACCATTGCCTCATTATTGTCAGGGATTCCTCTGCATTCATTAGGCTGCAGTGGACCATCACAGCAAGATAACCGCCACTGTTGACGAGCAGTGTGTCAAAACCTATCCCTTTTCAAACACACCTGAGGACAGGGCAGTGGTTGAAGGTTAATGATTTATTATAACAAGAACAGCCCAAATGTTTCACTTTGTGCACCCGTACCGAAAAGGGAAAACCAAAATGAGTATGAGAATGAGCCAAAACAAAAACACATTCAGACCAATCTCTCTCAGCACAACCAGTTATCTACTGCTAAAAACTCCACTGAAGCAATTTCATCTCAACTGCCTTGCATACGGGCTGTTTGCATTTCTAATTCACATTTCAGTGTTTCCCATACATATACAAAGAACTGTGCAGAGCGCATTGATTCACTCAGACTCACTAATTGTATGGGAAACACTGCATTTCCTGCCAAGATTGTTTTTTTAGTTTCCGTTGAATTAAAAGCCCACTTCTCAAACCGTTAATCCAGAGATTTGCAAGTACAGTAAGTGGTGTCATGACCCAAAAGCCCAAAAGCAGGTTTAGCCAAACACTACAAACCGCTGATTTTACTGATTTGCATCCTTTAAACCAGACAAAAAGGACGTTTTATAATTAAATGAGCCCTAGCATTAATGTGGAATGATCACCTTCCACAGTGGCCTCCTACTCTTTAACTGCGAGTGAATTACAGTAACCTACTTATTCTGGCACAGATCTCTTCTCACACAGTCGGCCACGCTCTAGAATCACCACTCTCCAGGTTGGACCATAAAATCTCAACTATACTGTATATCTGCACAGATGGATACCAACACACATGAGAAAATACGTTTTGTTTTGTTTTCTAGTAATATACATTTACTGACTGCTTAAATAAGACTGGCCACCTATAGCAAGCAAGTCATCTGTGCAATGAATATTTTAGGACAATTGTTCACAGGACTTGAGCTGCTTGTGGCACAAAAAAAAAAAAAAAATTAAGAATCAACAAAGTCGTTAGTTTACATCCTCTGGGGATCATGAATGTCTGTACCAATCCATAGACTGGTTTCTAGCTTTGAACCAGACCACCAAACATCACAGTGTCGCAGTGATTTCATGGATTAAAACAGGATAATGTGCCTTAAATCATCCAAAATAATAAAGTGACACATATACGAGAAACATCTCTCAGGGGTCGTCCACCACTGGGGCTTGAGGAGGGCTGTGAGACAGCAGCCCACTCCCCCAGGCAAAGAATATATTGCTTCTTACTATTAAGATAAATCAGATCATGTTTCTCAAAACTGGGGCATTAGAGTGGGACAAACTCTACTGGTTGTTTCTGACCTGAGACTAATAACCATGTCACATGACAGAACGCCATCCTGGGTATACTCTCCATCAACTACATGGCGTGAGGAAAAGTAGGTGTGTTGTTTTAGGTCAGATTTTAGGAGGAAAAAAGAAAATTTGCAGACAGAGACTTCGATTCCTTCCTTTGTTTATGCGTCAAGTGATTTTCCAAAAAGAGGAGAGCAGCGTAATTCAGAGCTAAAGTAAAGACACTCAACTGGGTTATCGATTTCAGGTGATTCTAACTCTGCAAAGTTGTTTATCATACAATACAATAGTGAAAGATGTCACATTTCTTCTCTGGCTGAGAAGAAAAGTAGACACCATAATGGAGGATTTAAAAGATAAGGCCTTAAATGTTTTTTGCTAAATGTGTCTATTTGTTGAGCAGTGTCACATGAACTCTAGTATCCTCATTTTGACTCTTATTCCGGTTTTGATCCTATTTGTGCTTTGATGTTAATCACACTCTGCTCGGTTTGGCTTCTCAATAGTTTCAGCAGTTCAGTTAAAGACATTAACGTCAAAGAACTGATGCCCTCAGGCCCGTTGGAGTGTATACGCTTCCAAATTACACGTTGTCATTTGAGTGCCATTACTCCGCGATGGTTGAGCTAGAGACGTGCCGGGTTTTTTTCTCCTTAAACTAAAGAATCTGCGCTTTCTAACAAGTCCTGTTTCTCTGTGTGAGTCACTGACTTCGATCAATACACTAATATTAAAAGTTAGATAAGAAGTTCAAAAACATTTGCAGAAATTTTACCGTTTGTCTGGCGCGTTGCTGCTTTCTGTCTGTGTGTTTATTGATCGATTCTCATCCGCATTCTTTGCCAGTGATGTCGAGAGTCACGTCACTCATTTCGGCATTCCTATTGGCTCCAGTGGGTGCTGTCACAGCCAATCAGAGTGTCAGATTCAGAGGCTTGAATGGGAGCAATACTGTATTATTCTGAGCTCAGAGTGCGGAGAGGTTACTCTGAGTTAATTGAGGTGACAGAAAACAGACAGAAGGATGAGACCAGTCAGATATTTAGTGCAGCAGAGGCTTTGGAGCTGATTTTTCAAGGAGCAGACAAAAAAATACCCAAAAATACTGCTCCAAAGAATGTGTGTGATCAGACCATCATCATTGTATTTTTTTGTTTTACTGACTATTACATAACTTTGGTTGTGGACACACTTACGCACATTGCAGACAGTGGTCAGGAACACGGATAAACCTGCAACAGTATTGATTGAAGGACTCCAAGTAACATAATCTTGTTTATCAAAACTTGGATTAGGGTTTATGCCATTGCAGTTTCCTTTTACATTCAACTGCACAATTTGTTTATTATAAATTAGTTTAACTTCATAACATCAAAGGGAGAATTGCTAGTACCAGTAATTCAAGAGAACTACAGAGTAAATGAATTAAAGGGCAATGTCACGGTACTTATGGCTGTACGGTAGCAACATCATCACTCATGTCCCATTTTATGAAACCTGGGAGGGCCAATCAAATGTCCTTCCGCTCTGAAAATCTGCTGTGCGATCAGAGGCCAGAGGCAGCCAATGACAAATCATCTCCTGTATCTGGAGTCTGTTTCTGTCTCCTGAAGACATGGAGAAATTTGTCTCCATCTTCTCCTTTATGCTGGGATGACACGTTGTCATTTCAGGCTAGCAGGTGGCCCTTTGTCTATGATGATCTATTGATTTTCCTCTCTCCTCCACTGGCTTGATTTCTCATTCTCCCACGTGTCGCAGTTGTTCACCTGTCTTTGCTGCCTGGAGAGAGGATGGGAGGATGAACAGCTGCAGCCAGCAAAGAAGTAAAACAAAAAAAAAAGTAAAGATGCAAATAAAGAAAAGTGGATGGCAAGATGGAGTCCCGCTTTTGACTGGCTGCTGAATTGTTGATGTTCGTTTTTCAGTTGTTGTCCTTTGTGACGCATGTACTGAGGATATCCAAGTACATGATCAAAGAGATTCAAACATGGGCTTCACAAGAAACTACGTTCAGGTAACGCATACAAGAACTAAAGTCTGGGCAGTGCAGCTACACTCAGCTGAACCGTTGTGGGACATCAATACGTTGTTCAAAGGAAGCTCAACAAAATCTTATGCAACAAGTCCTCACACCTAGATGACAAAACATGTAAACATAATGCTTTGAGTTTAAATAATCAATGCTACCAACAACTGTTGATGGGACATGGGATACGACCTGCAGTTGCAAGTGTTTAAGTCAGACAGTTTGTACGCCCAGTCATCCACTCACAGCTCCATCCTAAGAGGTTTTACAGCACTAACATCAAAATACTACTTCCACTTTTGCCTCTGAGAAACAACAATCATCATTTGCAAATCCAAGGAGCTCGACAGAAAACATTTGCCAAACAATTGATGTTGTTTTTCCCACGGGAAGACGTCATATTTCCCTGCAGTAGAGCTGGCCTTTTGAGAACTGACCAAACTGTGTCTGAGAATCAAATATTAAAAACTAGACTGAGGGTTGTCACCCAGTGCTTAATCAGAATCACAGCCTTGTTTATTTCATCCAACAATGCCTAATTTAATTTTGATAAAATAAACACTGATGTATTCGAAATGACGAGCTTGAGGCATTTGGAACTTTGGTCCAGACTGAAATATCTCCACAATCATTTAATGGACTGCTATGGAATTTTATACAGACATAAATGGTTCCCAGAGAATGAATCCTGAAGATTTTGATGAGCCCCTGACTTTTCCCATAGCCATACCACGACTTCAACATTTGTGGCCTTAAGTGAAATGTCTCAACAACTTTTAGACGGATTGGCATGAACTTTGGCTCAGACATTCATGTTCCCCTCAGGTTGAATTGTAATAACTGGTGATCTCATAACTTTTCTTCAGTGCCACCATGTGGCCAAACTTTGACATTGTCCAATAACTTGGTTTGTGATTAAATACCTGAAAAACTACTGAAGTTTCCCATCAGGCTCAGCTGTAGTTTGCATTTAGTGCTAATTAGCAAATGTAAGCAAACTAAGATAATGAGCATTAGAGAAATTGTACCTGTCCTTAGGATCTGTGTTGGCTCTCCTGTGTAAGTATTGTTTAGGTATTGGTACTGAACCTCGGGCATTGAGGGGGAAGTCACAGTTTTTAAAACAGTTCTGAGTGTCCTATGACCGGATTTTTGATTTTGCCATCTCTAAAAAAAGAACCCATCTTCGGTGGATGCTAAAAACTCACAACAGTATCAATCCAGGATGATGAATCTATTAAGTCATCCACTTTCTAACTGGAAAGTAAACAACCTTTATATCTATTTCAACATCCACTTCCTCCTTAGACTAAATTTAAAACCACAGCCATATACAGCATAGCTCAGATGGAGACTGGTGATGTTACAATAAAAATCAATCAGATGGTTGTCTACAATACAGCTATCCCTCAAAAAGCGAAGCAAACCATCCTCATTATTATGATTACAGTCTCCATGTTCAAATAATAGTGGCATGATGTGTCTAAGCTCTTACCTGGAGGCCCGTGCAGTTTTGCTTTCTTTACTGGAAGACAAAAGGAGAAGACACAGATTAGTCACAACGTAAGAAATAATGACACATCTGTACTACATATACATATATATAGTATCTGCATTTTATTTCTCTTGCATGTCATTTCATAATTTTGCTGTTGTTGTACCATTCCTCTTCTTTATGAAATTATAATATCATTTGTGTCATCTTTATTTCTTCGGGGTGAGATGGTTTTATGAACCCTCCAATATATGTTTTCCTCTAACCTGAACACATCCTTCTTTTTCTCGGCTGTTTTTCTTGCAGCAGTGTTTATCTTCCCTGCTTGCACACTGCACTAAACTGAGATTAGACACAGGGGGGAACACACACAATTGAAAATGTTTATGAGAAATGTATGGGGCATCATTTTAAGGTTGTGGTAAAATGAAATAAAAACAGACGAACAATTCACACCCACAACATCAAAACAGCTTGATATCTCTGCCATCCTGTATTTGTTGTGTTCAAAGACGACAAACCTGGATAGATGGAGGATAATGATGTATGTCATTAATGTCAACACTCGAGACTTTCTACAATCTGATAATTGTGCCCATTGTTAAAGTACTGAAAAAACATGCCAAAAATATGAAATGCATAAATTTCTAGAAGAGTATTCAGGGAGTGTAGACCTCCACTAAGGCCAATGTCAAACAACAAACACCAGACTTCAGAGAAAAATATTCACATTCATAGTAAATGATCCCCAAAGTTTAACGGCTTCAGGATTCAGTTAGGAATAGAGCTCTTAGTTTTCCATGTTCAACTGTCAATAATAAACTAGACACTGAGGCTTTTACATTTAATGTGAATTATTATTTTCTCATTATTAAAACATACAACTATGTATCTGTATTGTTAATGTAGTAAAACTAAAATTGGTTGGAAATTGGTTATGAAAAGACAATGGACACAGTCTACTGCTAAATACATAAACATTAACTTAACTCGCTCAAACACTGGAACCATTAATGGCTATGACACTTTAGCAATGGGAAACTGTTAATGGTTTACGCTGTGGGTGGACAGATGCATTTGTTATCATATGGCAGAAAGTGAACCAGAATTATTTCAGTAACAGACACGACCACTTTATTACTGGGTTTATGATTAAATCAAACCACTTAACCGCTTGCAACACACACTAAGGACGTGCAAATATAAGACATGACTCAGAGAGAGAATAAAGTAGAACAGATAGTGTCATAGTATTGAATGTTACAGGTAGACTGACATACTGTGTAACCAATCAGAGAGCTAGATTAAGTTGTCAAGTTGTGACGAGCTATATGCAAATGAGCAGGTTTGGTTGAGTGAAATTCTTCAGAGCAAATGTCACAATGTCATGTGAAGTTGTTGTGGAGCTAATAAACCAAACGGTTTGAGTACAAATGAATTGTGTTGGCCAGCAGTTTATCTGACAGACAGTAGCAGCTAAAGACAGAAAATTGTCTCAGCAGTTGGTGGAGACCAAACCAGAGATAAAAGACAGGTAAATTTTAAACTTACATTCATCAGGGGGACAGAAACACAAAGAATTACTTATTTGCTATCATATTAGCAACTGAACCTGAGTATTTCAGCACTGAGTTTGCTTCTTTCTTCCCTCAAGGTGTCACTGCCAGACGCAGGTGTAACTAATAAAATTGATCACTGCTGGAACAAGCTGTCATGTATTTAGTTCCATCTGTAACAATTCAAAATGTCTGCACATCTGAGTGACATGGAAGTGAGAGAAATTAGAGCTGCAATGATTAGTTAATTAATGAACTTGTCATCATTTTTAAATCAACAGAAAATTCATCTGCCATTATTTTGATAATCAGTTGATCAGTCAAGTCAAGTAATGATCTGGGGCTCTTGGAAATTGTGCTGGAAATTTTTCACTTTTCAAACAAATGATTGGTAATCGGCAGATTAATCTATAACAAAAAAATTACCATTAGTTATTCCACTCTAAGTTTATATTATTATTTGTTTACATATTGTAGGTTAATGGTAGGTTGGGTTACATAACGTATTTCTGTCTGGCTTGACCAAAGACAGGTTGGGAACCACTGATATAATACAGTATATATGTTTAAAGTTACCATTGCATTTGAAAAGATAATGTGGACAAAAATAATCACAATAATATCGTATGTATTATGAAAAAATTAAGTGTTTAAGAAATACCAAAAACAACAGCAGTGAGACCTTCAGTACCAAATGTCCTGAAATGCCAGAGTGTCTTAAAATGCCAATGCGTGCTGGGCTTCAGGCTAAAAAGTCAATGATATTGATCCACAATGCAATTAATTCCCCCGGAAATGTTCTATAATCATTGTACAATGCAGCAGTATAAAAGGTTTATTTCCTTCAAAAGGTAATTAAGTTGTTTAATTCTGGTTTAAATGCATATTCTCACCCAGGGAGCTCAATACGTCCATTCAATCACAGCTCAAAAGTGTGAGATGTGATAAGAGACTCGGACACAGAGAAGAATACGCAGAGAGAGAGAGAGATCGTTAATAGGTCATTTGTCTTAGGCTGTCAGCACAGCTTGCCTTGTGTGTCACTCGTGCCAACTTGGTGGAGGCTCACAGGAAGCCTGGTGGCCTCGTTGGTCCAGGGCCAACTGGGCTCTCACAATACCTGAATGGCCTGACGCTGTGAAAGAGACTCAGAGTAATACTACAGAGAGAAGAGAAGAGAAGGCTGGTGCTCAAATGTTGTTTTTTCCAACTTTTTAGCTGCACTCTCTGCTGTCTAAAACATCTACACTGTTGTCATCACCACCTTGTCTGAACTAGCCACTTACAACTTGTGTTGCCCATTGACTTGACTCCCTCAGTGGTCTAGGCCTCATTGGAAATGGTGTTTATTAAAAACTGCTGAAAACATGTTAAACAAACAACAATATTTCCTTTTTTTATTCACCATCCTTATCTAGACGTATGGAGTGAGCCATACAGCACACTGGTTATAGTCCTAGACTGGATTTTTAGTAATTTATGTTACTACAAATGTCAATGGGAATTTGAGTGATGTTTTCTCATAACAGAACCTGGAAGTTTTTGCTCTTAGTTGCTTGCTCACTCAAAACACATGACATACTGTATGCTACAGCTTCTATCTTTGCAGAAAGCTTCTGTACTCTTTTCTGAGCTTTTAAACCTCTAGGACAGCAACACGGTGAGGTTGAGTGGAATTTAATTTGTGGTGCTCAAACCATTGGAAAAAAAAAACCCAGTAACTTCTCTTTTCAGAAACACTGCACCAGTTATTCTGGACAATCCACTGACACTATTAGTGTCTCTTTAAAAGGTAAACAAAGACATTTAGATGCCGCTGAATAACCATGATATTGTTTCTGGAAGTAGACTTTTCAAATGTAATTACTTTGAGCACCAAAAATTAAACTGAAAAACCTTGGGGTATTCTTGCAGTTCAGAACTGAACTGCAAGAATATTGTATTTAATGAAGTGACAATCATGGATGTAGTCTTTAGGGTCCGGCACATTTATTTTTGCTGATTTACTTTAGAGTATTGCAGTGTTTGCCCAAAGCTTCCTTGCAGTGCACAGGGAGAAAGTGTAAAAAATAAAAATAAAAAAGGTGTGAGAGAGTGTCTCCACTTAGCAGAGACAAGCTAAGTGAATACACATGCTGCATTAATGACTGATGGTTCCCCAGGGAGAAGTTATGTGAGGACACTGACCTGTTTGAGGCTTCTCACTGTTTGCTAGTTGTTACATTTCCAGACGAAATGACAGTTTGGTTTACATTTGTTGGTATTTGCTGTGTGTTTCAAGGATCCCTGGGTGGCAATTAATTGTTTTTGCTTAAGTAGAGAATAAGGTCAGAATTTCAGCAGCACCACTGAAGCGGGTGGGGATGTGCTGTCTAGTTTTTATTTATGTTGAGATGTTTTACAAGCCTCTTGGGACGTTTTTTTTCTTTTTAAATCACAGCAGCATAAAGTTGATATTTGACGACATCCTTTACAATCTATCAGTTTGTAAATGAGAAAATAAAAGAGCCAATCCTGCTCGTGTCAACACCTTCCATCCAAAAGTGATTTTATTCTCTGCAAATAAAGAAAAGAATGGATCTGACAGTCAACAATTTTAAGTCACATCAATCATAATTTTGAAGCACTGCAGGAGCAAAGTGCTGCTCTCAGCTGTTACTTAATGTTTCAACTGCAAACCACAGCAGACATTGGAAATGTCTTGGCGGATGCCTCCTCTTCTGTTTACCAGAATGATCATCACTTCTCAGGATCACAGCTACATTAAAATACACCTTATGTGTTTTCTAATAATAGATTTACTGCTTCATGCATGTGACTTGAAAATGATGTCACAGCAAAAACAAGAAAACTCAAACGTTTGAGTCTCAGTAAAATACACAGTGCTAATATACTGCTTACCAAACCACACAATTAATTTTGGTGGCCCACGGAAAGACTCAAAAAAATACTTAATTTGTCCATTTATTATTCCTTTCTTTCAGAAATCCTCAGGGAAAAGTTTGAAATGAGGATTAAACTAAAGTCTGTGAGAATGGTGCTTTTATGTACCCTCATATAGCTTGGAAAAAATGATTTCCTAATCATCATAATATATATATATATATATAACTTCTAAACCCACACAGCTAAACACCTGAAGTATTGATGGTTTATTGATGGTATGTCTCCACACTGAGAACTGAGATCTGTGGAGGGAGCCCTGCTGGTCACCCCAAGGTCAAGGTTTGTGACTGTAAATGACCAAAGCATTAATTATAGCTTTTACTATCAACTAATGTTTTTATTAATTTAATATTTTTCTTAAGTTTTAATATTAAATTATTCTGAACATGTAACTTGTCAGTTTACATGTAATGAAATGTGCTTCATTAATAAAAATGCCTTCCCTCTGCTAATGAATACGGAGGAGTATTTCACTGATTTAGTGTTGCACTCGTCTAACACTGAACTCACAGCTGACAGTTCAGAAAAAAGGATCAAACTTCATGCAGCTGAACATCATCTTGTTATTCCACACATTCTTCTTACTTTGTCAAAACCTGTCATCTACGTTACCCATAATTCAATTCAATCACCAACAGATGTGTAAGATCTGTGTTTAGAGATCTCCTATAACATAATTGTACAATTAATTTCACTTCACTTTCATTTATTGTTAGCAGGGGAATTGTGCATTGACTAACTAAGAAAAACATTAACAAAAAATATACGAGCCAGGTCACATATCAACACACACCCCATTAAATCAAGCATCAAATAGAATGCCAGTGGCTCTTACAGTAGAGGCACGTCACAGTTGTTGTTAGCTGGAGAAAATAATACAGAGGTCAGTGTCTCATCCCTCTGGACCACAGGGAGGGCGAGTCTGATCAGAGGTAGTAAAGCGGGGCAGATATCAGACACGTGTCCACCAGAGAGATTGTATGAGAGGATGCGTGCTGCTGGTGGCCGAGCGTTTGGCTGGTGGGATAATCCCTCCGAGCTAATGCCTTAAGCAGGGCTGAAACCTACCAGACCCTGGTGCATTGTGCTGTGGACAAATAACAAAGAGACATGGATGTGCGGGAAAGTGAAGGCAAAAGTTAAAAGCGGCTGAATTCTTTCTTTACGGAGCATTTAAAGCTTTCTGAAGTGCTTAATAAAGTGAGGATCGTGAGGAAAGCCATGGTGGATATTTGGGGAAAACAGCAGACTTATGCTCATATGATGAGTCATGGATTAGATTAAACCTGCTGGTGAAGAGCCGCACTGTTTGAGAAATATTATGTCACACTCGTTTTAGCACACATCCGGCTTCAGAAATCAGATGAAAACACACTCACATTAACACCAACAGTCACTCTCACACACGTACGTTTTCCCAAGAAGCAAAGAGGGAAGACTTTTCTCTTCTGTTTTATTACAATATTCATCATCATTTCTTTCAGTTCTGATAATACTGCACTCACCACAGTACTGTATAGTAGTGTAAAGTAGTCGTAGTACTTGTTATAATTGCCATAATTTTATATCTATGTATGTGTACGGATTTATCAGCTCAAAGGCTTTATAGAAATGTTAATGAGGAGAGTTATGAGTGGGTTGCTTTACCTTTTGTTCAGTTAAAAACATATTGCACTCTATAAGCTAGCTAGTTAGCCTCTGTGCTAAAAAATTAACATGCTGTTCTTTTGCAGTGTGCTATGTGTGTGTGTAACAAGCCAACCGTATGACTGACCATCACATATTCTGTTCCTGTCCAGACAATAAGACACAAAGATAAGCGAGGCTTCCGCTCTCCCTTCTCCACATGACGCAGAGTTGAATTGCTTGGACCCACCGGTTACAGTGAAGTACAGCTGAGTGTGGATACACTGAAGCCCCTTCTCCAGCGGTCAAAAACCCCACTTAGACCTGCTAACATCTGGCTTTTGTCAGCAATGGAAAAGGTTGGCAGTGATGTAAGCACAACACCTGGGTGAACATCTTTTCCGTCTTTCAGAGCACGCAAACACTGTAAACAGACCTATCGCCTGCCCAGGACGGCGCTGTCAAACGTGGCTACAGTCCGCTCGGGCAAGTTTTATACGTTTTCAAATAATTAAATATTATTGATAGTATGAAAAACTACAACAATAAACTCAAGTGGTAAAAGTTATTAAACGTGTTCAAGAGACAATCAACAATTATGATCTAGTTTAAGCAAATTGTGGATTAAACTAGACAAGAAAACTCAACATCAAACAACACTAGATTAGAAATAGTGAATTAGTTAGACTACTAATGGTATTTGCCTTTGATATAAAGTGAATATATAAATATATACGAATGGGATGTTGGGTTGCAAATGACAGGACTAGGTTTTGGTGTTATACTTCTGTTCGGCAGCGGTCTTCTCACCATATACAACTCACTCAATCTTTAGATTACATCGATAGTGAATACAAATGTTAGCCACCCATGTTAAGATCCTACACGAAGCTAACAGCCATCAGTATAGACTGTAATTTCAGCCTGACTTTGAAGCAATAATGAAAGTTGACAATATTACAAAGCCAAAATGATTATATGTCATTCCCACTGTACACCAATGACATTCTTGTCTTCATTAGATTGAAGCTCTGACTTTGTTCACTTAATGGCTTTGATCTCTTTGAAGTGACATGTGAAAGTGCAGCTTTGAAGCTCAGGGGTGGAAATAACCTCTCAGAGGTGAATTAAAGACATTTTTGAGCCTCTGAAGCTTGTTCGGCAGGAGTCTTACCTCACTTAAACCAGGCCACATACAGTGAGAGTCCTGGCAGGGGTCTCAGACTTTTATATTGCCTATGTCTCTATTTCAGTGACTCAGTCGGCTTCCTGCCCTGAATGGTTTAGATTAATGATTGGATCTTAGGTATAGTTTAAAACAGGAGCAAGACAAAGGCAGAGCCACTTTTGTTTTCCTCTTGCACCTTAGTCGTTCATTGAGACGCTTTGCAAGGGCGTGGAATGAGTGCACAGGTCGACATATCTGTGCCTGTGTGTGTCAGCTAATCCCAGATTGTGTCTTTAATGCAGGGGTGTCTGACAAAATCAGGACAAAGTTCTCTATCTTCATGCTATGGATTGAGTGAGATATGCACCAGAGTCCTGTCTTTTTTTTTTTTAGACTGCGTTAATTTACATCAAAACTCTGTCGAATTAACCGTTATCGGCTCCTGCGTGCTGCCTCTTAATGTTTCTGTGTGTACGCGAGTAATAGGGAGTTGGGTGTTAATAAAGTAAAATATTACTTATCAAGCACCACATTAATTCTGTGTTCTCTGCTCATTCATTTCTCTCAAGTCCTCTTACAACCCCCAAAAAAATATATAAATAAGTACTCAACAACAGCGGCAGACCTGACACCCTCAGCAGGCAGACAGCCGTAGAGCAGTGTCATTACAAGGGGCCAGACGGTGGATCTATTTTTAGCTCTAGTCCTTCGACTCGCTGTGGGTTTGAGTGTGTGGAGGTTGGCAACCTGGTGGCCATGTCATTAACACCCTCTTGCTTCCATTAAATGACAGCCCCTGCAGACCCCACCAAGCCAACCTAATAAATACAACGATTATGGATCTATGTGTCTACCCCTGCATTTGTAGCACACTGACTCAGGTGTGTTTGAGCATTTTACACATGCTTCTGTGCCACTGTTCACTCTGAATTTATGCAAACAGTCGAGTTCCCACTTGTAGAAACATTCAATTCACAAAAAACACAACATCATAATAACACTAATGCCAGTAAAATGCTAAAAGATACAGAAGAAGAAGAGGCTAATCGCACACTTTGTAAATTGAACTGATTAAGAGACGGTGAACAATCAATTATCAATTATCACTGATTTTAGCTCATCACAGATACAGTATATCAGCATCAGTTTAATATGTCAACTGACACCACACCATACCAACAATATGACAATACAGAAAGGACAAAGAAATGTTTTGAGGTAATTCAGAAAAAGTGTTTCTGTTCGGCTGTGGCTCGGGAGATAGAGCGGATTGTCCACTAATTGAAAGGTCAGCGGTTTGATTCCCACCTCTTCCAGTGCACATGTTGAAGTGTCCTTGGGCAAGATACTGAACCCCAAGTTGCCCCTGATACATCATCTGTGTCTGAGTGTGTGTTTGTGGTATAAAAAGCAATATATGTAGAAACAAAAGCACTGTGTATGGGTGACTGTGGCTTGTAATGTATATATATATATATATTAATATTAGGCTATGTGTTTAGCCCCTTAAAAGACATCCACATTTTGGTACACAAGCCCGAAAATCCAATTAAAGTCAGGCATTATTGAACAATGTTTTCACCATAAATGCAACAAAATCTACATATTTTTGTCAAATAAATGTTTGCCACAGAGATTAGATACACCATCATTTCATCAGTGTTAGTTAAAAGATGAGGCACTTCTTTTTGTTCTCAGCATTTCTCACTCTGTTTATAACAAATTTAAATTCAGTGACTGCTATTTGCACTGTCAAAGGTTTGCCTCCTGCTACATGTTAATTGTATAGAGTATATTATCAGTCCATTCCAGACAGTTACACATTTTCTATTCTTCGGGCTCTGAGCTTCAGCACATTCAGTTTAAAATAAAATAATGAATACTACATTAAAGTGCCAAGTCTCAGCTTTAATTTGAGTGGGGTTACGTCAATTTGGAAAGAACTGTGTGGGAGATACAGCCTTTTTAACACATACTGCCGAAATTGCAAGGGTTTAAAGTAATTGAATGCCTGGCTGCCAAACGTTTCTTGGGCAACTGTGTGCATCAGTTCATGCAGAAAAGAGCTCACATGTGGCTCAGAGTTGACGGAGAGTTGCCATTTAGACTGAGGTGGAGTTGTCTGTCAACATGAGGAGTAAACAGCTGACTGTGCAGGAGCAGAAGATAATAATGAGGCCCAAAGACAAAGCAATCATCGATCAGAGAGATATCAAAGGTAGTTGGTTTTGCAAAAAATGGTGTGGACAGGAAATCGTTTGCCCTTTGTGACTGCACAGCAAATCAAGAACATTCTCAAGGACGTTGGTGGACATGTTTCCAGAGGATTCACCACAGGAAGTAAAAACAGACTGTATATAAAGATGGATGTAGCCTTCGTGACGTCACGCATAGGTTTCTGAAGCTCAGAGTGGGCTGCTCTACCGTTGCCATCTTGGCAGTGCCTGACTCCACCTAGTAGTTGTCAAACGTGGTGGAGGTTCTGCTATGACTGAGGCATGTAAGGCTGCCAGTGGAAGCTCTACAGGAGCAGAGCTCTCTGTGCTCAGATTCAGCCAAATGCATCAGAACTCATACATTTCATCATTCAGCAGGACAACGATCGTAAACATACGACCAAAAGTGACCAAAGAGAGAAGTTGAAGAGGTGGAATATCCTCGACTGGCTGAGTAATTCACCTGATCTCAATCCGACTGAACTGCACTCCACTTTGTGAAGAGCAGACTGAAGGCAGAGAGACAAAAAGGATGAGCTGCAGGCAGCTGTAGTCAAGGTCTGGGAGAGCAGCTATGGGTTGACTTCAGGGCACTATGTGTTAAAAAAAAAAAACTTTATCTCACACACAGTTCATTCTATATTGATATTGATTGAGACTTTAATTTAGTATCCATTCTTTTTTATTTCAAACTGAATGTGCTGAAGCTCAGAGCCTTATGAACAAGAAATGTGTAACTGTCCAAACACTTCTGATCTGGACTGAGCAGCTTTTGTCATATACATGAGTTTAAATCATTTAAGGCCTCTATTAGGATTTAAATAGGTTTAGCCTAAATCTTCACTCAGTTCAAGGTTACTTGTTTTTGCCTGAAAGAACTTCAAATCTGAGCCATATCTAATCAGGACTAATATCAGCTAATATCACAGCTTGTGTAGTTATTGGATTTGTGGTCTGCGGTGGACATACACGCCATTTATTCTTTCCATTTATTCATTTCTTGAAGCATTCATTTAATTGCCATTACTAGGTTAAGTTACATAATATGAGTTTGCTTGCTTTTCTGAATAATCTTCTCCATCTCAGTCTGTGTGTGTGTGTGTGTGTGTGTGTGTGTGTGTGTGTGTGTGTTTACTATACAGTAGCATGTACACCTCACAGCACCCTGCATAATCACAAATTAACAGAGATTTCTCTCCCTGCTGTGTCCCTGCTTCACCGCGATAATGAGCTAATTAGAAACACCTCAAGAAGTCCAGGAGTGATCAACTAGGAGGGGGTCCAGGGAGGAGGCTTCAGAGATGATGACATTAACACACACACACACACACCCACCCACACACACACACACACACACACGCACGCGTATCTTTCCGTAAGTCTTTAACTCAACCTGCTTCAGTCTTCATTTCTGCTCACACTTGGTTCAGTGTAACGGAAATTACCCTACAAATTACCACAACACATATGGTGTAACAGGGAATAGTGTCACGCGACACAGCACTGACAAAACTTCTATCTCTGGTTTACCACAGCTAGAGATGAAGCAGTTAATCAACAGATCTAACGGTCGATCGGCGGATTAATTAGCAACAATTATAATATAATTATTATTAATAAATATATTTATTACATCACAGTATAATTTTAACCAAAGGATGTCAAAGATTCACTGGCTCCAGTGTGTCAGTTGTAAACATCTGAACTGCTGGTTACAGGCTGTAAATAACGGTGTGGTGTTGCTGTTTTGTTTGGTCTGACCAGGAGTCCAGTCTTACTCTTTTTTGCTTGAAAGAATGACTTAAACGATAAACCAATTATCAAAATAGTTGGCGATAAATTTTCTTTCAATCACTGTAACTCTGGTATGATATTACACCAATACTGGTCTAATCCTCATCCAAGATCAATATATATTATGTTGTATGTCTGTTTGACTTTTATTTATTTTATCAGTTTATTTGAAAACTACTTATCTATCAAGAGAAAAAAAAATGTTAATAAATGTTAATGTTCCTTTTTTCTTTCCCTGGACAGATGCTGATGCATAAACCTTTTGCTTATGAATATGTACGGAAGTGCAGTCAGAAGAAGTTGTGATATTTCCCTGGATAAGTGAAATGTTTGACCAGCTGGTGGCCTTAGAGGGAAAGTCACAAGATCAACAAAATCAATAAGGTTCACCCTCTGGGGACAATGAATGACTGTACAACGTTTCATGGCAATCCACTCAATATTTGTTGATATATTAGCACCAATGCTGGACCAACCGAGTAGCTCAACAATCAACTGACTGACACTGCCATTCCTGGAGCCACACCCCTGGCATGGCTAAACCCAGGAAATGTTTTCCTCTATGATACGCTCTTTATTAATCATCAGAATACAGAATTGATTTCCTTGAGCATATGTAACTAAGTCTGAGTTGAGACAAGTGGCCAGCAGCAAAGATTAAGTGTAAAGAGAGGCTGTCAGAGGCAGGAAAGACTAATACCAGGAAGTAGCAATATCATATAAGGGAGGGAATGAGAAGAAGGAAGTGAAGTCCTTGTCCCATGTGAGTCACAGTGCATCACACACACACACACAGGCATAAACACACATGCACAGTAGAGAAAAAGCAGCAGATGGCCAGGGGATTATTCCCTCTCTATCCCCACCCCCCCACCCCCTCTTCCCAGACAGGCCACTGAAGCTTTACTTGTGTCCCTGTCATTCCAACACAGTGAGCCAGTGTATTGACTGACCTGGTCTGTCCTCACCTACTGTCCTTACCTATGGCATCTGGTGGCCTAAAAAAATGCTTTCAGATATTACCACACCATGCCTTTCTCTTGTGTGTGTGAATCCCTCTCTGCTCTCTCCACAGTCCACCTGCATGTATTCATCTCTCATTATTGCAGTGTAATTTCTTCTAATGCAGTTTCTTCACAGTGGCCCGACTCGACACTCCGCAAATGATGCAATATCATAACCGTATGCATTTATTCCACTGCTAATTGCCATCCAGAAATAGCTGAGTGTGGGTACCGACTGAGCTGTCAGAGACTGTCCTCCCATCCTCGCCTTTTCATCTGCAGCCACTCACTCTCTGCAGAGGACTGCCAGCCACCATGCAGGCTCTGAGGGCCCTCGACACAACAAGGAACAAGGAAGGAGGAAAAATGGCTTTTTGAAAAGTATATCACGCCTCTCAGGAAACAAGGATGCCACTCTTCTTGTTCGTCTGCATTTCCCGTCAATGACATGGAAAGTCTGGGTTCTTTTAATCAGGGAGAGAGCATCTGCCATGTCCAGGGAAAAGTCTTTAACTCTGGCTTAGGTCAGATATTTTTGTCAGTGGTCAGGGGGATGAGTCAATACAGAATTATCTCTCAGAATTTTCAGTAAACTTCATATCAAGTTAATTTAAAAAAAAAAAAGTTCATTATGTTAACACTGAAGTGCCAAAGCATAAAGAGCAAAAAAAGTCTAAACGTAACCAAACTTTAACCAATGTGTTGTCACACTATGAAACAGATTTACTTTTCAACACTGATTCAAACGGACTGAACAGTTTTGGAAGTCACTGAAACACCACGTCGCCCTGCCGACATGGAAAGACATGGAAGGCCAATACCAGGAAGTTGTGGACGATAGGCGCATAATGTGTAGTTTTTAGGACAACTACAGATGCTGTATTTTGTCACTTCATTTGAAGAACTTGTCGAGAACAACACATCAAAGTTATCACTTTATCAACCTAATGTAGTATTGCAATAACCATGAACGAATTGTCTGAATCTTGTATAATTTCAACATCCAGAAACTTAATTTCTTGGCCACTTGGGGGGCAATGGAAACAAGTTGTGAAAACAATAATGATACATCATCATCTCTTGTTTGCAGACAGTTGCCTACGTAAACATCTACCAGTTATGGAGCAACTTTAACATTCATTTGTTCGGCTGAATATAAGTCCAGTTTTCTCCCTCTTTCACCCAATACTCCGCCAACCTGATCAACCACACAGGTCATTATTTCCAACCCTCTGAGTGTCTCCTGAAATAGCGTCCCTACAGCAGCAGGCATACCGGACCTTGGTTGTCATGGTTACAATAATAAACACACATACCAAGAGCGGCGTACCTACCTGCATCGCTATGGTTACTACAGTGACGGTAATGGCTGGGTTATGTTTAGGAAAAGATCATGATTTGGGTTAAAATAGGTATTTCCTCAACATTAGGCGATCTTTGTTGTCGTGGTTACAATAAGAACAACGTGGTTAAGTTTATCAAACCGTCACAGATAAAAGAAACAACATATAATGTAACTTTCACATGGGAATCGAACACCGCTCCCCTGTGTCATATTCCTGTGTATTGTTGATCCATCAATCAACCACAGAATACTCCTGACCTCACCGCACAAACTTAACTATAGGGTCATAATAACCTGCTGCACAAACGACCTACAGGCTCCTGTTTTTACAGGAGGACAGTCTCCTTTTAGCTCGGTTTTTGGTCTCTACCAACTCCAGAGGGAAATATCAGGCTCTCTGGCAGATAAATGCTCCGCAGTGTCCACCACGCTAACTGCACCTGTCTGCTGTTTGACGCTGAGCACATTGACTTTTTAGAGCTTTTTCTAAATGTGATCATAAATAATAACGTCCTCAAAAGTCTGAAAAAACATCCGTCTCATAAAAGATTCTTCCAAAGTTAACACTGAGATGGTTTAAAAGTTTTCTTTTAAAAGCAACCATGAGGCACCAGCAGAAATTCCCATAGTATATTCTTATCACGATAAATGTTACAAAATGTATTGCCATAAATTTGAGGTGGCATCATCCAGCTCAAGCTCTACGTCTAAATCAAATGAATGCAGCACGACTCTGCTCTGAAACACTCAGGTGTGTGCAGAAGATTCATAGACGGTTTTACTGTTACAGGTGAACATGAGCCACAGTCTCTTTCAATCTCTGTCCAAGCTATGAAACAAAATGATGGTCTTTTTTTTTTTTTTTTAATAATTCCACTTGGCTGAGCCCACTGCGACCCAGCTGTGCTTCACCCACCACATCCATCCACTCTTCCAGCTTCACCCCCTCAATCTCTCCTCATTCTGTAATAGAGGAGTTCGGGTGGTGGCGGCCTTCCAGCCTCAGGCAGCGCTCGCACCCCGAGATGAGAAGTGGTCAGAAACGATCAGTGGGAAACAATACGCCAGGGGCTGAGAGTTAGAGATAGGCAGACAATAGTTTGATGGTGTGAAAATCAATCAGCATGTCTGTGAAAGAAGAGCAATTTGTCGCCTGGAAAGGAGCCAAAATGTTAATGTTAAGTGTTGGCAGAGTTTTTACTTTAACTAAACTATGTGTCTGACTTCACATGCTCTTCTTCAGAAAACAACCTGTCACTTACACACCTGCAAAGTACAACCACAACTTCCTGCTGCTGGCCACTGATCTGCTTCATTTGAACAGCCGCAGGTCAAGTGGCTTGCTCAAGGGCACGTCAGGAGGAGCGAGCTCATCTACTTTCACTTACAACCCAGCATCTCTCTTCTAACAGCAAAGACAAGTGTATTGATATAAGACAATATTCAATACACTCAATGAAAGAGTCAAGCACCATAGTTTGTCCCTGAACTGATCTAGAAGAACATCATGAGACACCTGAGCTTTCCACTGACACCGATAATATTTATAACGATTAATATCTTCTTACGGAGTAAATCAGGTTGTTAATACCTTTTTCTTCTGACTTTGATAATCAGCATTTCATTAAAAACCTCTCCGTGAGGCTTCAGATGTTCCTGTGAGCTTCTAGTTTACAGGGGCCACTGCTGAACACTGTGTATAAAAGGTCCAACGTACCAACTAGAAAAGTTAGTAAAACTTATTGCTATTGCTTCAGCATATCACAGCCTTGGGACAAAGCTTTAAATAGCCACAAATTGACAGTTATAAGTTCTAATGTGATTTTGTTGCTTCAGATAAAAAGTCTCCAGGTGAGCTCCTTGTGGAATCATCCATTTTTAGGAATTTGAAAGGATAGGTTCACAATCTTTCTGTCCTAGACCAAGAGTCAAGCGCTCATATGAACAATCAGACAGTTGCTGTTTACTTGCTGTAATCATTCCTGTCAGAGGCCCCTTCCCAACCTGCTTCCCCATAATAACTTCAAATAAACTTTGGAATATATTCTTGTACACAATGCGGATTGTTTGCTCCCCATCGCCTGCACTGAACTCATATATTTTGATGGCTTGTATGAACAGGATGATCACACCCAGCGAAACATGTTTTGACATATATGCAGTTTGGACATGTGAGTTTTGTTTTAAAACGTCACTCACATTGAAACACACTTGTTTTTTGAGACAAGACACTTATATACCTATAATTCGCAAAACAGTGACTGAACAATTAAATAAAATATGTTTCTTTTGTAGAACAAATCCCTTTTCTCTAACAGACTACATCACAGTTCAGCTCTGATTCAAGCTCTTACATTCATCCATGTGTTCCTGCTCCAGCCCTGCCATACATAAGATATATGTTGCCATATATGTATTAACACATATATACATCTTCTAGATATATGAATATATAAGTTACAACATATATGAAATACCCATAATGAAAAAAGTACATATTAAAAATGTATTTTTATAAGGTATAACATGTTGAGACCATATATGTTAACAATATATATTTAATATAAGTTTATTAAAACAACATAAAAAGAACAATTGTATGTGTTTATATATGTTTTTCTTATTAATTCCACGTTCATTTTAAACGTTTGTGGTTTTGGAACCCACTGTGTGTAATATCAACATATATTGACAGGCTTTGGGATGGATATATATTTACATATGTCTATATTAAAAGCATACATACATATAGACATACAGTATACGTCAATATATGAAATTAATGGGTTTCATAAATAATTTTGCTGTATATGTACATATATTTCATATATGGAAATTCAATATATGCAGCCTTACATGTATTACATTTGTGTATGGGACCCTTCTAAGTGCAATCAAATACACTCCATCATGAAGGGGAACACACAGGTAAAAGTCTTGGTTTCAGTCTGGGTATACCTGGATAACTTAACTTAATAAAGTTTCTTCATTTTATGAACCCGCACTAATTAACAGGATCCGTATTCTCCTCACGTTAGTGTTGGTATGAAGCAGGTAAGTCTTCGTCGACATACATTCATTTTACATAATATCCCTGTAGATTTTCTGTCCAGCCTGCTTAAAGTTTTATCTTCCTTTTTTTTTTTTTATCTCCTTGATGGGCCGCCACTCAAATATTCCAATAGGAAGTCGGTGTGATATTCGTACCAATATCTAAAAGCTATTCAGGATTAACTTCGCTTTTTGCAGCAATTCATTCGCGTCCAGCAGATGAGACCGCACTTTTCGCCACCACTCATTCTGTTTCACTGTTAATTTGTTTGTTTGGCTTTTTTTAAACAGGACAACCTGCAGCTCTGAAGTGAGACCTTACCTCTGACACACAGCAGGGACATCGCAGCGGGATTTTGAGCAACAGTTCCTCCAAAAGCCGATGAGCCTTCAGTGAGTTTGCAGCCCAGTTGCCTGTTGCACATCAGTCATTTGGACTTCTCCTACACGTCGTTCACTTTCCGCTTCATCACACCGTTTCTTAGAAACAAATGTACAGATGTGAGCCAGGTGGGCAATCCGGGGGGTCCTGAGGGTTTAAGGGATGGCCGTCACTGGCAGAGACCGACCAACTACCGGCTGAGAACCGGTAGAGCGGGGCGGCTCTTATGCTGCATTCGAGGACGGAGTTGAACGTAGGAATTTGGAAAAAATCAGCGCACGCATACAAAGCAGCAAACACAACATGACGTGTTGTATGCTCTGGTGAACCCAGTCTCTTGTGTTAGCATACTTTCAGGTCACAGAGATCACCATTAGTTTATTTAAAAGATAATTAACCAGTGATGTGGTGCTTGTAAAGATGCACAATATCAATATCTATTTTTTTTTATCTCTGTTTCCTCTGCAGGTGGTCAACGGTCTACCATTTTGTTTTGAATTCAGACACAGGTGCATCTTGGGAAATTTTATAATTATCACCATTTTATCATTCAGTGAACAAAGTATTTTTTTATGGAAATATTAGAACAGGCAGTGCCTGGATTTTTCTAAAATAGTTGTTAAATGTGTAGTTGTCTGTGACCCAAATGTATGCCAATGCATTTGAAATAAAAACTGAGGCTACTCTTGAACTTAGGTTGATGAAGGAAAAGAGAGGAAAAATTGAGAGAAATTAAGTGAACTTAGTCATTAGTGTTTCTGCTACCCATCACAAGTTATTGGACACAGTTTACGCTCCATTAGTTTGAGAAATATGACCGAACATGACACTTAAGTAGAGTATGGCATAAGAAGCTGCTGATCCAAAGGTCGCCGGTTCGGTTCCCGACTGGAACATGTTGCTACCCAAAATTACCAGGCATTGTAAATCTATCAAATATCACTTAATAAGTGATACAAATTGGATGGGGACTTCTTGTGAATGCCATACAGCCAAATAGCAGTTCATTGTGTCGTTTAGTGTTTACATAATGTCAAAATTGTATTATTAATAATGAAATAATAATAAACTTTATATAGCAATGCAAGAAATATTTGTAAAAATCACCACACCTAGACACATACGTTTTGCATTTACTTTTGGCTAGAATATATTTGATATTTATTTTAAAATTTCTGACCAGTGAATACAATAAGTATTGAAAGTACTGCAACAATGTAATTCTGACTGATTAGTTTGCATGCTTTCATGCAATGTGGAACTGTTTGAAATACTATTCTGTTCCTTTGTTGTATTTTCATTACATGCTGGTGTTTGAATAAGTGAAAGATACTTCTGTAGAAATATAGCAAATTTATTACAAATTTCACACCTTAATTCTCCCTCTCATACACACACACACACACACACACACACACGAACACACACACACACACACCTATAATTATAGCACACATACTAAGAAATAAATTAAGTGTATAAAATAAAATAAATAAAATATAATAAATGAACTAAAAATAGAATATAAATAAGGCTAGGAAACTATTAGAATAAGACTAAAATATAACAAGACATTTTTTTTTCTTTTAAAACTATTTACATTATGTACACATATAGACAAAGAATATCACAAATCTATCACAAAAACTGCCCTGTTTTTTGGGGCTCTTGTGAATGTTACACAGCTTGACACAGAAGGACTCTACCAGATGTTGGTTCTGAGCCATCAACCTCTGGCTGGCCAGCACTGTCTCTCTAATGGCCACATAATCTTTGAGAACGAATGACCACCAAGTCCTCACAGACACTCTGGACCACATGGCCACTGGGTGAAGACGGCAGAGCCGGTTGCAAATGGCCTCCATCAGGCAGCTGAAGACAGCGGAAAGATAAGATCAGAGAGCAGTGTGTGTTAATATAGATCTGATATTCATTAGAGGAAACTGTGATGTTTGAAGTGAATCTCACCTCTAGAGACTCTCCTTCCCAGGACAGGAGGCGTTCTTCCCCGTCGCTGCCTTGAACGGTCACCTGGGCTGCCTCTCCTGGTATCTGGGAGGGAAGACAACTCGCTATTCCTCCTGCTCTGTCTGGCAGGTGTTGCCAGGAGCATGGAAGTACTTGGCACTGGCTTGAGGAAAACGGTTTTGGACCAAAAGTGAAATTTATGTTTGAATGAAATGATAATAAACAATGTACTTGATCACAAGCTATGAGACACACGCATGTACCTGGGGTGAACTGGTTAAGGTGGAAACCAGAAGGTTGACTCCGCCCTTTGTCAGCCTACGAGTCTCTGTGTACAGCTGCGTACCTGGTGAGTCCTGAAAACAGCCGAGGTGTCACCTGTGTCTCCATAGGTCCTTGATGCAGGGAGAATCCAGCAAAGAGACGTCCAGGGTGACGTTGAGATCCTGGATGAGGAGGGCCGTGTCCTCTGCCCCACGTGTCCTCCACCTCGGCAACAGTCAGGCTGAGCATCCTGCGCTTCCCCTCCAGCTAGGACCGCTATGTCTCAATGAGACGACAGGCAATACACACACAGCAGTGGTGTGAAAGCAGCTGTAAAAGCAGCTGTAAGAACATAAACTCTGCCTAAATTACACCTCATCCTAAAGAAACTCCCTGGTGGGAAAGAATACTAGAGATGGCTGTTGGACAGATCAATCAGTTAGACATACAGTGCATTTAGAAAGTTCTCACTTTTTTACATTGTATTATTTTGAAGAAACCGTTTAAGCATCAGAGGAAGAGAGTTTAAGAGCCCGGCCGCACATCATTAGTGGCGGCTGACACGATAGGCAGCTCGCCTCTACCGCCTTTGTGAACATTTGTGCGTAATTTGTGATTTGGTTTTAGATGCTGGTAGTGATTGTTGGGGACTGGGCTAGGTTTAAAATTCTGATTGTTAACACCTGGTTTTATGTCGCTTCTTCTTGCCCCTGGCTGGATCATAACCTAAAGACTGGGAAGTCATTGTACCATGACTACTTTTATATGCGAACGCTGTGAACTGAAACCTGGCTCTGTGAGCAACCAGTAAGTGAAATACTCTGTAAGTAAAACTTCCCGGGCTGTTTTATCTTCTTTTCTTGCAGAAATCAACTGCCTGATACCGGATGTGTGTCCCATGGTGTCCGAGGTTTTTCCTTTCTCAGCAAAGTGGTTCTACAAAGGGTTTATATCTTGATGCTTCATGTGAACAGTGCCACATCTACTGGCCTGAATCCAAAATGGGCAAAATACAAACGTTTGTACATCACAAATTGAATGTAAGTATAAGGGAAAAGCATGATTGTATTTTATATTCCAAGCACAGATTTATATACTGTCAAAGCAAATCAAAATGTTTTGTATGCATCAAATGTGTCAATATCAGTCAAGTTAAGCTCAATGTGTTTGTTTTATCTTAAGTGTGAAAGCTAAGTTAGTTTGCAATGTGGGCAAAAAACATGTAGCTTTACTTTTAAATGTCATCTTTGGTGGTTGTGCTGTAAAGGTGCACTATAAGATGTGGCCAGAACATTAGTTTAAAAAGTTCAAAAATGAATTAACACTATCAACAGTGTGTGAAGCTGCCACAGTGACCCCATCTGTTCTTTTTCAGTTATCTACTGAAATGAGCATGCTCACCAGCCAGCACCGACCTGTGTTGTAATACCACTTTGTGACGCTAGAGGCTGTGTGAGTCAGTGGCGCGTCAAGTCTGCCCTCAATCCCACGAAGAACAACAACTTCCGGCAGAGCTTGAAGTGAGCATCACAAACGCAGGAATGGCTGAACCTCCTAAGGTAATATTCATCTGTATCCCGCAGAAACGCTCCCGACAAGAAACCACGTTTAACAGCAAAGAAAAGAAGCAACACGAGTAAATCTCGGTGTGGCTTTCCACCGCTGGAGACGGCTCCTGAGAGTAAAGAGATGCGGTTTGATGCCGAGCTCGCAACTTTCCTGTTAGCCTGGTGAGTAGCATCCATGTTAGCTCTTTAGCTTAAAGTATAATCAGTGCAACGACTGACAAACCGTACCGACAAACATTTCAGGTGGTGATATTGACGTTGTCGACAGACGTTTTAGCGGTTACTATCGGTTGTAACTGATGACTGTAAATTGAGATTGTATGGACCCAGTAGACCGACTGTATACAAGTCGATCGGTTCAACATGTTGTAACCACTTTACATTACTGTTACTCCGGAGATTTCAGCATACCTGTCTTCATCAGGACCTGAGCCAGTACAAATGCAATACCGCCTCCACCTGTCTCACCAACGGCAGAGAGTCACAGTGAGGTGGATCTAGGTGAGTAACATGCTGTCATTGACTTTTAAAAGTAAGACTTGTTTATACCACTGATTAAATCACACCCCCAGTGTATACATGTCCATACCGTTGATTCTTAATAATGAATATACCACTGACTATATTGGTTTTGTATTTTACAGTATATCCATATTTGTACTACTGAATATGTTGGTTATATAGTGTGTGTACATTGAATTCTTATCATACCTCTAGTTGTTTACCCTTCATTTACATTTCATAATATTCATACTTTTAGTAGTGTTCACATTGTATATATCTCAGAATATTTCTTGCATATTCATATCTATCTTCACAATTTAATATACACACACAACAGATCTAACACGTTTGATTATAAAGAACTTGTATGATCTAAAGGAATTGTCCTATCGCATGTTTGTCTGTATCAGGACCAGAAGTCCAGTCTAATCACCAATGATGGACCAGCACCTGCCTTTTCTTCTGCATCTGGCCTCATCAATCAACTCCATTACATCAACACCTTGAGGTATTATCCCTGCACATGATGGATATTGTCTACACTGTGATCTTTTGCACATCCCCTGATCAATACCTTTGCACATCTTGCCCAGCAGGAGTTTTTTTGTCATTCTAAAACACTTTTGTACATAGTTTTGTGGGATTGTTTTCATTTTTTTTTCTTTAATATATTTATATATAATATAATATATTATATTGCTGCTTATGTCCTTATTTTTCCTTTTTTTTTTTTTTTTTTTTTAAATAGATATGGCAGAATCCACCTCGGGCCAGAACCACGCCTTGCCCAGCAAGAAATGGTAAGTCATGCACATTACTCCACCCCATACATTTAGGCTCAAATCACTCAATGGATTTCTGTTAAAAGCAGTTTGTATTTTGTGTAATTGCATTTCCACACAGATCATAGTTAAATGTTTAAGATGAGTTCAAATGATATTCTGTTTATTACATTGAAGTTATTGTCGTATCAAATGCATGAGAAAACAATGTGGATGTGATTATTAATATTTGGCTTGAATATTAAAATACTTGTTTGGAAACTTGCTGTGTCTGATTTGTTAAGGAACAAAACTGTTGTTACTGTAACTATATGTGTATGTAACAGGCCCCGGCTTGAGGTCTGTTGGCAGATTATATTTGTTCTGGAAAGAACAGTAAAATGATGAGACAGGCAACAGGTAATGTGTTTCCTTCACTCGCTTCTGTTGCACTTTAATTATACTTTCATATTTTAGCTACATTTTCCACATTTCTCTTCATAAACTCTACCAGTTCACATAAGCATAACACAATCCCACATAAGAAACTTCAATTTCTTATAAAAATAATAATTTCCACACTGCATGTGTTCTGTTATTCTTCATATACAAATGAAATAAAAATACAATTTTCTCCCAAAAGTCTTTGGTTTACTGCTTACAGCTTGACAACTGCACTGTTTAGTGTTCAGATAACTGGCTGATGGATACTATTCCACAACTAACATGAAGTTACATAACATTTGATTATTTTTCAAAGAAAATATAACACAGCTAGCGAGGATGAATACACTATCAATTTATAAGAAACATAACATATGTCCAGCAAACCCTCTTTCAAAACACACATTATGGAGAGCCTTAAAATAAAACATCAACTTCAAAACACCCTTAGCATACATGCACACCGAACTAAGCTAAGATAACTCTTGTACCGAAGAAGTGAGATTCTGACTGACGCTTAAACTAAACAACATAAACCTCCTGACAGATAAAACACAAGCAGGACTTTAAATATACATCACATCTATGCTTTATATGTGTTGTTTTACCAGCTACTAACCTGGAAAGAACAGTAAAATGATGAGACAGGCAACAGGTAATGTGTTTCCTTCACTCGCTTCTGTTGCACTGAAGACGAGAGTTGGATATCAGCCTCATCAAACCGTCTCACTACAGAGACGATGCCCCCTTGTGGCGAAAATCAGGAATTGACTCCAAATATACATTCCCATAAATTTAACTGAAAAGCTCTGTAATAACAATAGACACATCAAAACTGAAAAAATTAAATCACATAATGTGATCACACATTCATGGGTGTCACATGTACCTAGGCTCAAATTAGGGTCAAAATGATTTTGAGCTTGTAAAGTGATGTTCACAAATAATTCCAATGTTTGTAGTTGTAAATCAACCTTTGTAAACCTGTAAGATAAATCTGCTTGAGAAATTCAAGTTTGCGTATGTGAAACAATTGCGCTTGTGTCAAGGAGATTTGTATTTGTTGAAAGTCTGAATGAAAAGGTTGAGGTTGAACAAAGACACAGTAAAAGAAGAAATGGATTTGTCAACATCTGTGTTGCGATACAGAGCAGAAAAGTGTAAAACTCTGGTCAAAAGTTCCCACAGTGTGTGTGACACACTGGGAATGTTGCACACTGAGTTTTCCAGTTTTCTGCTCTTGATCTCTGTACACAGATGTCCACAGAAGCTTTTCTACTTTTTCTGTCTTTGTTTAACCTCACCACTGATCATTTGTTGAGTTTTGATTGACACTGTCTTAACAAATACACATCTCTTTGCCTCAAGTGCAGTTGTTTGATTGCAAACTTGAATTTTTCATGCAGATTTATTTTGCAGGTTTACAAAGTTTGATTCCCAACTACAAATATTGGAATTATTTGTAAAGATTACTTTATAAGCTCAAAATAATTTTGAGCCTAATTTGAACCGGGGGCTAAGTCGGGGGCTAGCTGCCGGGCGGTTAGCTCTGCTTTTGCTGGGCACAAGGCCGTGGCTGGGGGTGCTTTTTTTTTATTTTTATTTTTTAATATAAATTCTTTATTGGTCAACACGGACGGACGGGATGGGGGGTTGGTGGGGGTTAGCTTGTTAGCATTAGCAGTTAGCATTAGCATTAGCTTTTTTTTTTCTCCATTATTGGTGAAAAAAACATGGACAAGCAGAACACAGGGTTGGGGGCTAGCTTGCTAGCATTAGCATTAGCAGCTACCAATAGATTGCAAATAAAAAATGGTGGGCTAGCATTTCCATTAGCACTGATCATCAGAATTAGCTTATTTTCCACAATAATAACATTACAATTATAATGCTAACAATGATATAGAATGCATAAATGATGATGTGGCAAAGTACGTGTGCGTATCCCCCCCCCCCCATTTTCATTAGCTCTAGCATTAGCAGCTGGCTTACTGGCATTGTTCATTCATGAATGAATTCAACAATTTCATTTGTGTGCTAGTTTGCGTTTTTTTTTTTTTTTTTTTTTTTTTAAATTGGTGAAAAAAAACAGGTACAAACAGAATGTGACACAGACGGGAGGGGGTAGCTTGCTGGCATTGTTCATTGATGGATGAATTCAACAATGTCATAAGAATGCAAAATAACAAGTGGGGTGATAGCTAGCATTAGCATTTTTTATATCTTTATTGATGACAAACAGAAGGTAACACAGACAGTTTAACCATGAAGACAGACAAGTGACAAAGTGTATATAAAGTGACATTTTGTTTGTGATTGTATGCAATAATAATGACAAATAGTAAAAATAATAATTATACTTGTAAATATGAAAATATTGAAAATAATGTGTGCACGTACAGTACATAGCGTTGCCCCCCATTTTCAGTAACGCTACCATTAGCAGGTAGCTTGCTGGCATTGTTCATTGATGAGTGAATTTAGTTATTTATAAGATTCTTCAAAATAATGTAAAAAAGTGAGAACTTTCTAAATGCACTGTATGTCTAACTGATTGATCTGTCCAACAGCCATCAAGTATTCTAGTATTCTTTCCCAACAGGGAGTTTCTCTAGGATGAGGTGTAATTTAGGCAGAGTTTATGTTCTTACAGCTGCTTTTACAGCTGCTTTCACACCACTGCTGTGTGTGTATTAAATTCACACACAAATATTAACATTAACATTTGAAACCTTTCTCTGGCTCTCTCTCCAGGTCACAAAGAAGCTCGCTGGTGCTGCTTCTGAAACAGCTGCCTGGGTTACCGATGTTGGTGTGTTGGCTTTCCAGGACGGCTGCTGGATTGCCTGTCGTCTCATTGAGGCATAGCGGTCCTAGCTGGAGGGGAAGCGCAGGATGCTCGGCCTGACTGTTGCCGAGGTGGAAGACACGTAGGGCAGAGGACACGGCCCTCCTCATCAATGGCACTTAACTTCCAATGCCTCCCCAGTTAATGTTGTTTGGGTGAGCCGTCTCTTTGTCCGTAAATCCATAGTCCTGATCATTACCGTTCATGCCTGGGTAACTATAGTGGGATTTTCATTCAGCAAAGATATGTTAAATGATCTGGTCCTATTTACTGTAATACTTAATAATGATAGATTATTTTTATTATAATGTTGTAAACTGTGCTCTTATTCTCTCAGCCCGTCAGTGGAAGGTCTGAGTCATCCAGCACTGTCACAAGTGCGATGGCAAGGAGGACACCGTCCCCTGCCCGCAGTCCCAGGATGTTAGTTCAAACTGTCTCTCCTCTTTCACTTCCTCCCTGTCCTGTGCCTTCAACCGACTCAACTTCCTCCATTCCACCGGCCACTGCCAGAGCTGTAAGAAACTAAATTAAGTTGTTTTCTTCACATTGATATTTAACTACACTTGAAACAAGCATTCTTCATGAGTGGCTTGTAATCATGTCTATATATTTACTTTTTTTGAATTATAAATTAGGAAGTGTCATCTGCCGCCTCCTCCTGTACCTCCTCTGCTCCTCTCGCTCCTGTGACCTCTGCATCTGCCTCTGCTGGTGTCTCCTCTGCTGCTCCATCTGTGGCTGGTCCTTCAGCCCAGCCTGCACCTGATACTCTGCCACTGGCTGAAGATGTGGAGACTGCTCCTGGGTCAGAGCCTTGCTGGCTGCCCACAAAGCTGATCAAGACCGTACCAGCTCAAGTTCAGAAATGGATCTCAGCAGCTCTCTGGAAGCACTGGCGGTTGCGAACTGACCTAAAACTGTGGTATGATCCACCAGAGCCAGCCCTCATTTATCACCAGGCTCCCGATCCAGAGCACTTTTTTGCGCACCGCCTTCTCTTGTGGGTGCCAAACCACCTATGGAAGGTCAGGCTGACCTGTCCTGTGGGTGGAAAACAGCTCACAAGCTACAGAGTATGTATACTGAGATAATTTAGCCTAGGTCACAGATGTTTGTTATTGAACACACTACAGATGAGCTGGTTTTAATATTTGTCCCCTTCTTTCTCTCTTTCCCTTTCCTTAATACAGATACGCTTGGGTGATTGGCTTTCTGAGGGAGAGGGCCCTCGGTAACAGTCCCACTCGCTTGGTCAGACAGCTGAGGGAAAACCACAGCGAGGAGTGGCTTAAGCGCCTCTGCCGATACCTCGGGGCACGCTCGGACTTTGCTGCCCGGCCGAGTCTGCTCCCTGTCAAGTTCCATGAACCACGTGAGCCAGTAGATATTCCTTCACACAGGTGGATGCTGGCTGTTTAAGGACGAGACATTCTCAGCGGGCTGGACCACATCAAAGCCGGCATAACGTCCACCTTCAGCAGTATCCTAAAAATGGACTCTACAAAGAAGGTAAATATTTTTAACCGTTAATGCCGTAAATTACTACATTATAAACAAAAGTAGTCTAAAATACAGCATTAGCAATATATGCATGTAAAATATGATATTTAGAAATGAAACATAGTACTATTATACGAGCGCTCACATATAAATTAAATAAATTGTTTAATCATTCACTGTCTTTTCTGTGCCATTGCAGATCACCATCTTTCAATCTTTTTTAATTTAAAGTCTTTAAAAAAAAAAAAAAAAAACACCCCGTGTTATTATTTGAAAATTGTTAGTAAGGCAAATTGTTGTAATTTAGAACCAGAAGTATTAAAGTTGTATCCTGCATTTAATTATGTTCTTTGTTATCAGGATAAGCAAAACCCTGGTGAATGTTTGAATTCCTTTGTTTTTCCTTTGGATGCATTAAGAATGTAAGATGTTTTAGTTGCCCTTTATTCATTATTTTTGTGATTTGCATGGCAAGGTATTTACTTTTGTTTGTTGTACTGAAGAAATCATCTATCCATCCTACCATCAGTTCCTTGCTGAATTTCCTGAACAAAATAAATGGTTAAATGTCTCTTGGATCCATCTGTTTAATGTGCACACCAGTCACCCCTGGTGACCTGAACGGTTTGAATAGAATGAAATGACGTGACTCATATGCTGTGGCCTTCATAGTCACCAGTTCTCAAACCAGTTTAACAATCACTGAAGCTGTTTTGGCTCAACACCTCAAACTTAACTTTGAAGACGAGCTCACTCTATTTCCGTTTTTTGACTTCCTTGTTCAATCTTCATTGTACAAGTTGGATAATGGAACAAACTGACGGTTTGAAGCGCTGAATCTAATTGCATGTCTTCATTCAGTGGGACAATAACACACGCGAAGCGTTATATCGGCAAATGACGAACGTCATCTTACATTTGCATTTAGCACAAGTACGACAATGAAATTAGGCAATACCCCTTAAGCTGGCATTTTTCTTTATACAACGTGAACAGCTGCAGAAGAATTATACTTCATGCACGGACAATGATATAGGCCTACAGTAAATGAGTGAATAAATAAGATTTCATAAAAATAAGACTATTTTTTATGGTGGAGGCTCATCTTGTTATACAACCCTTTGCCAAATGATTAATGAATTAAACTTCTAACCTTTCACTTAATTAATAGTATTGTGCATTATGACATATTGCTTACTATTACCATCAGATGTATGCAAAAGTTTGGTCACTACTGGGTAAATTAGCTTACATATTTTGTTGATTTTTGAAGTGAAAATAAGTAAATATGAATTTCACTTTCTATTTCATTAACTTAAAAAATATTAGTTAAATCAAAAAATGAAAAACCGACAGGAAAAGTGAAAATAACAACTGAAAAGGTGTTAGACTCCATTTTATGTTATAATCTGAACTCTATAGTATATCTAAGAGCTGTCGAGCTGTATCTGTAAATGATAGGAAAAGTAAGAAATTACACTAATTACTATGTAATTCGATATACATTCATCATACCACAATTTTAAGCACCATTAATACTGTGTGGGGATGTTGAGTTGCTTTCTATTTGAATATCATCAGTTTCACAATTTTCCCAGTGGTCCATCAGTCTGCACTGTCCATGATTTGACCACAAGAGGGACCTCTGTCCTCAGTAAAGGATTCAGAATAAAATGAGTTTTATGATTCTTTTCACTCTGATAGTTCCTCATGTTTCAATCTTTTTAATTCAAAGTTTAAAAAAATAATAATAACACAGCGGCTACGTTCATATGGTCCTTTTTTTTTTTTTTACCACAGGTGTCTCATAAGTCAGAAATGCACACAAAAACTTCCTCTGTAAATTTGAGACGCTAACAGGGAGTTGGGGTCAGTTATTATGGTTTCCATTGTCATGTGGTCTTTGTAACTTATCATCTTTTGTATGCAAATTTTAGATTACATGTAAATCAGGTCGTGTAATTTATGTAATTGGTTTTGATGCCATTCCTATGCCTTACTATTCATGTGATCCCTGAGTAATGACCACAGTGTCATTAGTTAAGGAGATTGATAAATACGTGACTTCTTTTTTCTCCACGAAGCAACCATTAGAATGAGAGTGAACCCTGTCAAACTGGGCCACAGCCACCTTTGAGGACACTTAGGTCATATGAATAGTATTTTTTCTGGGAGTTTGGGTTATTTTTAGCAACCTTGAATGGAGTTTACCAAACAACTTGCACACAGTGAGTATTTATTAGGCTGATTCCATGTTTTACATGTAATTTTGACTTTTAAGTTTTGGATCAACAAAAGCAACTACACAGTTGTTATCAATATATACTACACCAATTATGAATGTCTTAAATCTTGAACATTCATGAAAAATATCACATATTTGACTAATTTAATACACTAAATGTGAATTTAATGCTGTCCCACAGAAAGCAGGTTTACTTATAAGTTGATTATCTGACTTTTCTGTAAAAATACCTCAAGTACCTCAATAAGCAAAAAGTTGTATCATTTTATCTGATTTCATATCAAAATAAATGTGTTGTTCAGTTTGGTAAAATGCACCTTGTTTAATCCCATAAAGACCTAGAACATGCCTGGAGATTAATTTAAATAATAATTGCAATTTAAATCAAAATTTAAAATTTCTCAGCTCTTTTAAAAAATTAAATAGTTTAATAAAATCGAATGACTATTGAGGAGCTAGAATATCAGAAAAGAGTGAAAAATGCTATTATCGTTTATTATATTCAAATAGCTTGTTTTGTCTGACCAACAGTCAAAAAATACAAAGATGTTGACTTTACTGTGAGAAAACTGGGAAACTAGCAATGTCTCACATTTGCGAAGCTGGTACCAGTATTTTTTTTTTCAATATTTTGGCTTAAAAAGTCAAAATTGTTGTCTAATGTTTATCAACTAATTCAATTAATCAATTTCTCCCCTGGAAGTAAATAAAGTATTCTGATTCAGATTCTTTATTCCTTCTGATTTTTTGGAACAGTTTGGTGTCTGGGTGACTGGGGAAACAATGACCACCACGTATATTGGGGGTCAATAGGGGCAAAGCAACAAGTTTTTGCCCCTGTGGTAGGAGGAGGAGGAAGTTAATCCAGTCATGAAAATAAATCAGAGTAAAAACCAATGTCAGTGGAATTTAATAATCCGCACGGTCGACCTTAAAATCAAAAACTACCAGTCTACCTTTAAAATTAAAACTGAGGGGGCTCGGTCAAAGTTTTCTAGTGACGTATCCGTCACTGATTGGCTACATTTTCGGGGTATGCAGATGAGGGTGGGGGGTGGGCTTGTAGAGACGAGTAGGTGACGTCAGTTCCCCC
The DNA here is from genome assembly GCF_002814215.2 of Seriola lalandi dorsalis. Classification (NCBI taxonomy): domain Eukaryota; kingdom Metazoa; phylum Chordata; class Actinopteri; order Carangiformes; family Carangidae; genus Seriola; species Seriola lalandi. The sequence goes on from NW_019525077.1 coordinate 262,258, forward strand.
GTTCGCAGAGAGCGAAACAAACATGGCGATAGATGTAACTGGACGGGGGTTTACGCTAACTTTATTCGTCTTTTTTTGTATTTTTGCGGGCAGTCAGGCCGAGGCGGGGGTTTCGGAGTCGAGGAGCGTCACCAGGATACTCGGCATGAGGCTCGAGAGGAGCGACAGACCGGCGGAGACCACCGAGAGAGGGGTTATTCAGGTGACCGAGGGCAGCGACATCCTCTTCAGGTTCTACGGGCTCCACTTGTTCCCAAACAGCTCGACGCTCATCAGGTTCACGGAACTGTACTCCAGTGATAAAGAGGACGATGCTCTCGACGCTATCATGGTCTCCTCCAATAGGACTTGTCCCGAACACACGAAGGATATAGTAGTGAAGCCACCCATGGAGGTAAGCAACCAAAACACCTCTGGGGTTGTCAGCATCCGGATAAAGCAGCTCCGCAAGAGCGAGGTGGTGAAGGTGTTCGGCTTGTGCGTCCGCGACACCCAGGAGGAGGAGGAGAAGTGGTACCTGCTGGACGATAAGGACGGCAAACTGCGGGTGGTGGAGGAGAAGAAGTCCCTGCTGCCCATCTGGCTGCAGGTGATCCTCATCTCCTTCCTGCTGGTGCTGTCCGGCATGTTCAGCGGGCTCAACCTGGGGCTGATGGCGCTGGACCCGATGGAGCTCCGCATCGTGCAGAGCTGCGGCACCGAGAAGGAGAAGAAGTACGCGCGGAAGATCGAGCCCATCCGCAGGAAGGGAAACTACCTGCTGTGCTCGCTGCTTCTCGGCAACGTCCTGGTCAACACCACCCTCACCATCCTTCTGGACGACCTCACCAACTCCGGTGTCGGCGCTGTGGTCGCCTCCACCATTGGTATCGTTATTTTCGGCGAGATCGTCCCCCAGGCGCTGTGCTCTCGGCACGGTCTGGCAGTCGGGGCGAACACCATCCTGGTCACCAAGTTGTTCATGCTGTTAACTTTCCCTCTGTCGTGGCCCATCAGCAAGATCCTGGACTGCGTCCTCGGCCAGGAGATCGGCACCGTGTACAACCGGGAGAAGCTGGTGGAGATGCTGAAAGTCACCGAGCCCTACAACGACCTGGTGAAAGAGGAGCTCAACATGATCCAAGGCGCGCTGGAGCTCAGGACCAAAACAGTGGAGGATGTCATGACTCCACTCAGCAACTGTTTCATGATCCACAGCGACGCCGTGTTGGACTTCAACACCATGTCCGAGATCATGGAGAGCGGATACACGAGGATACCCGTGTACGAGGACGAGCGGTCCAACATCGTGGACATCCTGTTCGTCAAGGACCTGGCCTTCGTGGACCCGGACGACTGCACAACCCTGAAGACCATCACCAAGTTCTACAACCATCCGGTCCACTTTGTCTTCCATGACACCAAGCTGGACTCCATGCTGGAGGAGTTCAAGAAAGGTTTGTGGAAATCTTACAACACTGTTATGCAATTTAGTGACACGTGGTGAAGCGAACAGTTAATTTTGTGGCTGTTTAAGAGACAGGCAGCAGAGATTTGTGGCTCAGAAAAAGTCACAGAGTTCCCCTCAAGATTTGTGCGTGTTAAGATTTAGTCAAAGTGCACACATCTGAAATCCTGACAGCACCACAAAGGAAAAGTGTAATAGATATGGATGAAGCTCATTGTGTGTGTGTGTGTCAGGGCCTCTGCTCCTTTATCTTAGTATGACTTCCCTTTTATTTTGCATGTGTCACAATGAGTAAGGCCCCCCCCCCCTCATCAGATTACCTAATTTTGCAGTGATTGTGATGGAGACAGAGCAGTTTAGTTTTTAATTAATCGATTAACTGATCAACAGAAATTAATCTTAAACTATCTTGACAATCTAATAATCGGCTTTGTCTTCTTTTAAAGCAAAAATGCCACACTGCTGATTCCTTCCTCTCAAATATCAGGATTTGATCCCTGTTTTTTAGGTCATATGTGATGGTAAACTGAACAGCTTTGTCGTTTTGGGCTGTTGCTCGGTCAAAACGAGACATCTGCGGACAATCTCCTTGGGCTGTGGAAAATTACAACAGGCATTTTCACTATTTTATGACATTTTATTGAACAAACTGTTACATAAAACACAGAAAAGCAGCAGTACAGCGTGTTAAGTTTGGTTTAGTGAGAAGTCAGGGTGTGTTTAAACAAGGAGGTTGTAGCAGAGTTTGACCTTTGACCTCTGTAGAGTATGCGAAGCAACAAATCTTAGGGATCAGTGATGTAGGGATTTATCCTGCCTGTGACACAGTGTAGAACAACCAAAACATTAGCTGTTGTTTTGTTTGCAAGCAGATAAGTGGTAGAAACTGTGTATGTGTATTCTTCCAGTGCTAATAATACTTCTTCTAAGTGACAGAGGGACACATCATTTACTATATTCAGCCTGTAGATATTCTTAGTCGGGTCACTGATGAGAAAGTAGGTTTATTTCTTCCAGTCCAAAATATAAACACCACTTAACACTGTCAGAAAATACACTAAAGCTGTTCTCATGACAAAAAAATGACTCAAGGCTTCGTCAGAAATGAAATGTAACCACTGGTCAGGTCTGTGAAATCAAAAACACTTCCCCATTTCACTCGCTGCTTTTCCTCATTCCATGCACACACACACACACACACACACACACACACACACACACACACACACACACACACACACACACGTGCACACACCCCTCTCTCAGGAGGACGTACACACACTGACGCCATCCCCCGCAGGGATGTATTTTTCCTTTCTCAGGCATCTCGTCTCAAGGTCACAGACAGTAGAAACACACACTTGCTGAGTCTGTAGCTCAGCACAGCGAGGAGTGAGCGATTCGGCTTTGTGTGTCCATAGTGGCATCAGTATCTGACTGTAAAATTTCACCAAACTTTTCTGGCACTTAGCGTTTCTTTTTAAGTAATCCCAACAGAATAACTCGTCTCTTCGTTAGTTCACATCTTTCCCTGTTACTTCGCACTGATCTCGGATCAGCTGCTGTAAATTGGCTTTGGAGGTGTCGTGGTGGTGATGCACGACGCTCTGTGTGACATTTGGCCAAGAAATGGCTCTGCGGCTCATCTTAGTAGGCTTGGCTGACGAAGTGGGAGGGTTTGGCAACAAGCTGCAGTTCACACACACAGACACACAGACACACACACACAGACACACACACGTCTACACCCATAGAGTTGAAAACGATCTACATTGGCTCAAAGCTTGGCGGAGAGATTTACTCTTTAAGTAATTATGAGAATACGCTCAGTTGCTGTGAATACACTCATGAGGAATGAAGAAAGTCCTCAGAGCCTCTCATTACTGGTGATCAGATATACACACGAAATAAGAGCTCAAAATGATAATGAATGAACAACATCTCCACAAGGCCTGTCTGTTTTTTCCTTTTGCTAAAGATTACTTGTAAATGTTCTGTCGTTTAAGCTGATTAAGATGTGAAGTGAGCATCATGTGATTACTTGGTTAGAGTCAGGTCATATTTGAAGTAAGCTCAGTTGAATTTAGACACCGAGTCGTCCAGTTTTAGTAATTTAGGCAACACCTTGATGGGAATAAGACTCGGTTTGCTGCTGCCTTTTGCAAAGCTTTGGGCAATGCAACTGCTTTCTGACATACATCCCCCTTAAAGCTGCACCGTCATATGAACAGCTGTCGAACAGCTCGGAGCCTAATGTTTTTAAATATATTGTGCAAAGAGAACGACATTGGTAACCCATGAGGCATGGCAGAAAAATGTTACAGATCGGGAAAAGTCTAATAATGTGACATCATGTGGAGAGGCCAGGATCTGCCCTGTCGCTGGTGAGCAGGAATATAAATAGCTCAAAAAGGCAACTGATGTAAACAGCTTATAATAATACACTCTCGTAACTTACCGAATAATGACAAGGGTATAAATTAGTCATAGCCAGGAGGAGCCTGATGCCATAAGTGTCCTGTATGCTATGCACTGTTTACCTTATTGTGCCTTTCCAATCTACAGGTAAATAATTGAAGAAGGATGATCTAACTGTTAGGGAAAACAGCGTGTATTATTTAGAAACAAAGTGGTTTTAAGATCTCTGCGCCAAGGAGTAACACTGGGTGGGGTATCTTTGATCCAACTGGTCAAAATGTACCATTATAAATCTTATAATGTGACGAGGGGAGATAAGGAGGAGGGCAAAGGTCCGGAGTTGCCCCTCCCAGAAACAAGGGAATGGATATCTCTACATTTGAGAGGCACTTCATGTATAGAGAGGCTGCACTGTGTACTTAGTTAAGAATTACAGGGCTGATGATGCAAACTGTGGTGAGCCATCTGCATTCGAAAGCAGATGTTATCTATTTCCTGACGCTCGTCTTCTATATATTCACTGAGTATCTAGAAGATTTTTATCTCAGAAATCCTGCGACACACAAAATCTAAAAAATTCATTCACTGGAAATCTACCATCAAGATGTGGTAACTGCTTGCACTGGCTGTTTGATTCACAGATAAAACACATCATCGGACACTTAGTTCCGAATAAGTTGCAATATATATATTTTTTTTAATCACATGAGCCGCCTCGCTGTGACTGTGCAGCCTGTGGTCCTGTAGTAAAGTACAGGCTTGATTGCCTGCCCGACCCCCTGCCTCTCCGCTTACCCGACTTCCCGCTTACATCTCAAGTTCCTCTCACTTGCCACTTGGCATCAGTTACCATGGCGATGGCCTCCAACAGCGTCAGTGTGTGCACACAAGTTTCTTTAAACGCTATATAATTAAATCCACTCACTCACTTTAGGATTTGAACCGGTGACTTTTTGGGGGGGATAAGTTCACTCCTGAATTGGTCGTAATAGAGACAGACATCAATACTGCATAGTCTGACATTTCTCCTCCGCTCTGTGTGTGTGTGTGTGTGTGTGTGTGTGTGTGTGTCCGTGCGTGCTCAACAGCCTTTTCAGTCAACATGATGTGACCTTTTAGAAGGACTATGAAGTGACCTTATTAGACGAGATGAAATTTTAATGACACACTGACAGGAAATAGTAACAGCAGACATCAAAGAAAAAGAAAATCTAAACTTTATTTATATACATATTAATATAAGAGGGTGTGGAAAATAGTGGAATATGTTGTAGAGCATACTAACGTTTATTTAAAGTACTACTGTTGTTTCTTTTAAGTATAATTAATGAAAATTGATCATAAAAATGTCGATAGCAATCATCATCACATGCAGTGAGGGTTAAATTCATGCACACTGGACATCAGGCGTAATTTAGAAAACACACAAACACAAGTGAACCATGAAGTCACACGACGCACACTGCACTCCCTGAGCAGACGGTCACATGCTGCACCCTCAGGTGCTGTGTTATATTGGCCTACATTTTGGCCCCTGGGCCTCAGTGTTGCTGTGATAATACTGGTATAGGGATCAAGTGGAAAAACACGTAACAAAATCTTTCCCTTGTATCCATTTGTTCCAGCGTTACCCGTTTTATTTCTCGTTGATAGTGAAAACAAAGACGAAACAGCACAAGCAAAATGGCGTTGTGTTAAATTAAAACAAGACGAGAGTCGTCGTTTAAACTAGTAAATTTTTATCTAAATGCAGTGATTTCAACAGTTTTTTTTAAAGTTATGACAGTAACCTCAAACTGAACCCAGACTCAACGGATATTTATAAGCCAACAGTGTAGTAGTTGCTCTATGGTGCTAGACCCATCCCTTGTACATTTATTGATCATGGAACCCTAAATAAATAAATCATTCTTATAAACATGTTTGATTTGAGCATTTCATGAAGATTTAAATGGTTTTTTTTGACAAAGTAAATCTGTCTTGTCTGAGTGATATATTTGAAGATAATTCAGGTGTAATCCCAGTTTTAAATTAAAAATATATAAAAAATAATTGTGATTAGAGATTTTTAAGAGCAAAATTACTGTTGTTTTTGATTTGACTAAAATAGCAACACCTTGACTATCTTAAATAAAATAAAATGTGTGTTCTAGGGTGATAATTATAATTTTGAGACTACAGCTCCTTCTCCAGCGCCTGTTTAGGTCGGGAATGCTGTGCATTTATTCCACCTCACCTTTCTGATTGAAAGGATTTAATTGAGATGTGAGTCAGAAAGCAGCTCTCGAGACATCAAGACTAAACACAGCATCACAATTCGAACCTTCAACACGTTCAGCTTCTCAGGAAATGAACCAGCGTGTTGTTTTGTTTTGCGGTTGCTGGCGCTGTCTGCATTGTCTGCTCTTTATCAGTCTGTGGGCACTTATCTGTCCACCCCACCCAGCCTTTAGGACCCTGCTGTGTGTGCTTCAGTTTAATGACCGTTTGTCTGTTAGGTAGCTGTGTATCTCAAAAACCTGTCATCACATTATAATGTAATGTAGTGGGCCACACATGTGCACGTCTGTTTCCCACTACCTGGTTTGTCTTTATTCAATCAAAACCTAACTGTTCACTCTGTCATGTGATCTGGTTGAGATTGGCCTCCATGACCTTTGGACCCTGCCACACACACACACACACACACACACACACACACACACACACACACACACTTAGTTACTACGTTCCTTCCTCAGCCTCCCCCTGTCTGAACTCTTAATCTAATCTAACCTGAACCTAATCTCAACCTCTAACCCAGATCCTAACCCTGAACCTGACTCCCAGCAGTGGTTATAAATTCTGCCTCTTTTTAAGTGTAAAAACACAGAGTTTAACAACTGTAAGTAACTCAGCCCGATAAGGTCGCGCAGGGCAGACCTGAATCTCCACTCCTCCTTTTTGTACAATGGGTGTGTCTCTCACTCACTTTGTCCTCCATCGCTACCTCCAGTTCTCCTTTGTTTTCAGTCTCTGCCCATCTGTCCTTGTTTTTGTTTTTTTTTGTGTTGTAATGACTGTCTAGGGAACAACAGTTACAGTCACTCTTGGCAGCGATTGAATGTGCTAACATACTAATAGTCTTTTGTGGTGCAAGAAACAGAGACGCTTACGCTTTTGCAGAAAGCATTTAAAAGGTTATGCAACAATTCACATTAGGCCTGGAGGTGTGCCAGTAAAGTTGAAAACATGGGAGGACTGGCAAAACAAGAATATTTCAGATAACTGAACACGTTGGAAACACTGTCAGATCCCTTCTAAATTATTCACTAAAAGCTGTTTATGAACAATTGTGAAACAGGAAATAGGCTGTGCAGTCTGCAGCAGAACGCATTGTGCTCTTAAAGGTTCAGGAGTTTGGAGATGACGTCTGAGCTCTTATCCACTCCCATTACCTGCTCATATGTGAAATCCTTGTTTTCATTATTATTCGTGGTGTTGATTTTTATATTCAGTGTGTAAACTAGGGCTGAACAATAAGCATATTGTGATTATTTTGGCAGATATTTTGGAGATATGAGTCACGTTTCAGTGGAAATGGTCATTTTTGCATTTAATTTTCACTGAAAGAAATATAAAAATGAGGATGATGTGAGTTCTGTTGAGGCTTGTACCAAACAAACATGTTCCTTTGCATCTGGAGAAAAGGATTTGTAGGCCAGGGCATCTCTGTAGCATCTCAATACTTCATTTATGGTATGTTGTGACGCATTTTATAAAACAAATTGCGGCTCCTGCAATTTCACTTGGCCATGTTGCGTTTTCGATAATAATTTGAGTCCTCTTTTTTCAGTTTTGACCTTAAACCTCATATCTGATCACTCAAACTGGGATTTGTCTGCACTATGTTCAGGAATATGTCATAATTTTGGCATCAACAACATTACAACAATATTTTTAGCACTTCAGACAAATTGTGTTTGACACAATTTTATTTTAGTTTGAAAAATTAACCCTGGTGATGCAGTCGTTATCTCAGCTTGGGTTTGGAGACTACACACTGCAGGGCCTACTATAAGATACTGTTAAAGTTTCTGTGGTGCTCTGATTTCATTTGTGCAAGACAAAACCTGAATAACTGATTTCAGGCCTGGAACCAAAGTATTATTTTCACTGTTACATGTGACAGTTTCCAGAAACACGTCAAAACTTAAAAAGTTGCTTCATCTGAGAGACCGTCAGCTTCACAGACAGATCATTCTTTTATCTCTTCAATGGCTCCAGTGTCAGCTGAGAAAATATATTCTTCCTTTGTCTGTTGCTATTTTTAGGCTGTAAAGCAAATTAATTTTTTCCAACACAGAGCACATTTTCTCTCATCGCACATTCTTTGCCACTTTTTAAACTGGGATCTTTAAAAAATATGAAAATCTTAAATTCCTGACATTTAAAGCAACTATAATTTATATATTTTTTGTATATAATTGTGAATAATGTGAAAGTGGCCGTTCGTAGTGCTGAAGCTACAGAGAATTGAGTCTGCTACTCCTCTCAGCTTCTCGCATCTTTACAGTGAGTTTCAGCTCATTGTTTAGATGTCCGCCCGGCAACATGACTGTTGTTTGCTCACTCTCTCGTGGCGTTGTGTTCGGCTGCGGCTGGTTTCAGTGAAAAAGCTCTGAACATCCACTGTATCGTCTAGTAGCCAGGTATATCCCTCAGTAGTTTGTTCAGGAAAACAGAACCAAAAGAGAGTACATATTGGACTTAAGTTCACCAGGTGGCAAGAAACACATGATAGTATTTCTGTGTGACATGATAATATGTCAATATTGTGTTCACAACTTGGTTCCCACTGCCCCCAGTTAGTCAAACACATCAGTTATTGCAGAAAAAATTAAATTAAATTAATTAAATTAATCATCAAGATTGATGGTTAAGTCTTGTATCCGTAGTTGACAAAATAATCTCATTTCAAGGTCAGTTTAGTAGCTCTTGTGGAGCTCTCAGTCATATCACAGTTTTCCTCAGCAGATGGTGTTTGACGGTTCTCATAGAATTGTGGATTTTTAAATTGACATTTTATTAAAGATCTCGCTTTTAACCTTGTTAGCATCCAAATGATGTTGTTATTATATACTACAAATACATATCATGAGCGTAATAATCAGTCAACGCCTTCGCATTTTCACTTTGAACTGCAGTGAACCAATGACAGTCTCATAAAAACAGATTCAGACAGCCAGGGATTCATACGTCATATAAAGCAAGGAACCAATCCCGTCAACTTGTTGGGACAGGGGGCGGGGCTTAATAAACCTGAAACCTTGTCAGCGCAGAGAGCGAGCTAACAAGCAACATAAACAAATAAAAGATGCCAATTATGCTAACTGATATGTTTGCTAGTCGCCGATTTTGGTGGTGAAAAGACTCCTCATCTGAGTCTGGGTCTCGAGCAGCGGAGGTGGGTGGGACAAGATTTCTCAATGAGGAAGTAAGAGAAATGAGCCTCCAGCCGCAGTTTGGGATTTTTTTTGTTCACGTTTTATGTGGGAAAACCACATTAAACAGAATGTTAATCACAGCAGATTAATTTTACATAGTTTAAAACATGTCTGAAGAGAGAGGAACTTTGAACTCCATGAACCTGGAGATGAGCTGAGATTGAAAGTTCGTTCTCGACCTTGTGAACAGTGGCTGACGAAACAGTCTCACCGTAATAATAGTAATTACTATATATTACACCACAGTAAACATTAGTGTGGACCGATGCTATACAAACCTTCACTCATCAGGACTCGTACAATCAGCAGTGTTTCTCTCCCTGATTCTCTCTCTCGTTTTCTTATCAGCCGCCTGCTGCGTTTCTCTCTTTTCCTGTCATGTCACTCAAGCTCAAAGTGCTGACAGTGCAGCTGCAGTCCTCTCAACTTCAACTTAGTTTGTGTTTTGTGTGTGTGTGTGTGTGTGTGTGTGTGTGTGTGTGTGTGTGTGTGTGTGTGTGTGTGTGTGTGTGTCTCATATCAACACTTCAACCAGACCATGTGCCACAATAATATCAGTCAGCATGAAGAAAAGAGCAGCTCAGCAGAAACGACTTGATGTCCCAAACACAGGCACACGTATCTGTCTTGTCTATTTGTTTTAACTGAAGTTTTGCTACACATCATATTACACAACACTGAGTCTAATATAAACTTATTAGTGGAATGAGAAGATAAGGCTGGAGGCATTTTAGTTTTAGATTGTCGCGGTTTATTGGAAACAGGGCGGAGTTTCATCTAAATTGTTTGACCCTGATGGCTGTTTGGTGTCAAAGCTTTGCTGCCTTTACCAAAAACATATCAAATTTATACTCACTTGCCTGGATATAAACATATTTTTCTGCTAAAACCTACAGGGTTTCATTCTGTCGCAAGGCAACAGCAGCTTCAAATGAGTAACTAACTAACAAAGAGAATGAAGCCAGACGACATCTGATCAGAAAATCTGTCTGAGCGTTCGGTGCCAACTTTCAGCAGCTGGCAGTTTTTGATGCGTGGTGCAATGGACACAATCCAGTTGGTGCTCAAAAAGCATTGTGGTCTGATTCACCAACCATAACTGGCAATAGTACGACTGCCAACGGCCAAGAAAGAAAATACAACACAAACTACAACAGTTATTTTTATCATTGACTAATCTGATGGTTATTTTCTTGGTTTGCATAAGAAAAAGTAGAGCTGCAAAAAAAAACCTTTGGTTCTGGAAAACTGTGATGGACTTCTTCCAGTTTTATGAAATTTTACAGACCAGACTGTCGAGAAAATAATTTCCGCTTTAATTGAGGCAAAACCCCAGGAAAACTAGCGCGAGAAGCTGGAACCATTAAATATTCAGTATTTTTACTTAAGAAAATAACTTTAAAGTATTAATCGACTATCAAAACTGTTGCAGGGCAATTCTCTGTCAAAGGACTAATCGATTAATTGATGAATCTTTTCAGCTGTAGTAAGCTCCTTTCTCTTTTCAATAAGCCCACGGTGTTGGCACTGCAGGATCCTGATGCTGAGAACTCCAGCAAACAACTTGTGCAATCCTGTGGCCGATCAAACACATACACATGCTCACACCAGGTAGGATATCTGCTCTACTGCTGTGCGTTGTCTTGGTGTCTGATAAACCTCCAAATCTGTGGTTTATATTTCACCTCCTCACTGAGACTCTTTGGCAGCGCGTCCACACCAACGCACCTCCTCTGGACTTTCTTTTTTTATGCTGTGCCGCTGTACAGCTGAATGCAGCCAAAACCTCAACCTTTCATCGCCCTCTGATGCAGCCAAAAGTGGTGAGGATGTCGATATGAGACGCAGTGAATAAGTTTTGTTCCTGAAATAATCGTAAATTAATCCACCAAGCAAAAATAAAACCATTTCAGCTACTGCTGTTCCTTAAAATCAGAGTAACTCAATCTGCACGTGGCTCCAGTTTTCGCTGGAAAAACAGGTTGGAAGAGCTTGACCCGTCCTGCACAACAAGCCTTTGTGTATGTGTGCACTGTATTTACACAAGTGTGTGTGTATGTATGTATGTATGAGCTTGCACACGCATATTTGCAGCCGTGCGTCTTTGTTTCGTCCTCTCCCAGCGTGCATGTTTTGCAGTCGGTGTCTGTGGTCAGTGCTGCTGATATGTGGACTGGGGTGGTTGTGTTTTGTGCGTGGGCGGTATGCGTGTGGCATTCCTTTCCCATACAGACTCGTCGCTCTCCCTCTCGTCTTTTTTGTTGCCGATGTTTCATGTCAACAAACGAGCCGGCTCACAGGCTGGTGACGGAAGAGCCGGAGGGCAGAGAAACAGCCTGGAAGGTCACCCGACCTGCTGGGTCGTGCAAAAATAAATAAAGAAATAAATAAATACCAGCGATGGATAGATTCAGTTCAATCGATGACGATATATGACAAGTGATATGTCATATATTAAAAACACAGGCAGGTAATCAACTAGTGGAAGGGACTCGATACAAAACAAAGGAGACTTCACACAGAAAACTCAGAAATGTTGGGAATTTTGTGTGTGAAAGGTGTTTTTTTTTTTTTTTGTTCATTTTGTAGTAAATGCTTCGCTGCGTGCTGAGTCAAAGAAAGAGACGCTGCAGTCTGGAGCTCAGCGGGGTTTAGTGTTTTTGACAAAGGTCGATGTGTTTCTCTGTTCCTATTTTGGTAAATTACTCTTCTCTGCTCTCATGTAGTTTGCTGTGTCTTCGTTTTGTGGTACTTTTTTTCTTTACTTGAGAACAAAATCCCTTAGCCTCCTACAAAAGTACAAGTTGTTTCGAGGACATGGACTGAATGAAGGTAGATTTTATAAATCAGTCTTCTGTTTTGCTGGCTGCCTCCAGTGACTGAGGATGTTGTCTTTCAGCTGGTCCCTATAGTGAAGCTTCAGAGACACACTGTCTCTGAAGGAGGCTGCTTGAAATGATGATGATGATGATGATGACAATAGTAAGAATGATAGATGGAGATATTGATAGATATGTAGGTTTAGAGCAGAAACAATTAGTCAATCATATAGTCAATTGACAGAAAATTAAACAGTCTGCTTAATTGATTAATGATTTCACATTACAGCTTCACACGTCTCTCCTATCGATCTCAGGATTTTATGAATCGATATTTGATTATTCAAATGAACAATGATACATTGATTTAAATCGGAGAATCGTTTTTTTCAATCCAGCTTTATTAATCACTGGGTTGGCCGTTTGATCCCCGGCTCCTCATGTCCATGTGTCATTGAGCAAAACACTGAACTTCAGCTGCTCCTGATGGTTAGGCCAACGCCTTGCACTGTAGCTTGCTTGTGTGTGTGTGTGTGTGTGTGTGTGTGTGTGTGTGTGTGTGTGTGTGTGTGTGGGTGGGTGGTTTGGTTAAAACCCTTTAACTTTATTAACTTTATTTTGACTTTCAAATTCTCTCAAGTGATATTCCAAGTTCAATTTCAAGCTTGAAAACTTGCAGAAGAGCAGTTAATACAAGGTCATCACACAGAAGTAGGTTCATAAACTGAGTGCTCATGAGTGACTTCAGAGGTGACCAGTCTAAACACTTTGCAAAGTCAAGGAGCGCCGACGGTGTCCACTGTCGCCTCGGTTCACAGCCTGACTGTGTAAACCGACGGAGGGATGGATTTTAACCAAAAACACTCTCCTGTCATGTCTGATTCTCAGGCTGATAAGTGACAGCTGTGTGTGTTTCTGCTTGGGCCTGAGGTGAGCGCACTGCGCCGTGTTTCGTGACAAACACATCTCGTCTGAAAATCAGCAGCCAAGGGCGCACAGGAGCTGGGCGACTTTGTGGGCTTTTGTTTTTTAATTGTAGACTCAGCTGACATGGGTCAGACACTGAACGCATAAAGCAGCATGTATTTGGCTGAACTTCCTTGCGTGTGTGTGTGTGTATGTGTGTGTGTGTGTGTGTGTGTGTGTGTTAGTATGTATGCTCTGAAGAAGTCAATAGACTCTCAAGTGACTGTGCAGTGACTGGGGGTAAGTATGTCCCCTGGGGTCCTACTTCCTCTGAAATATTGACTCAGCACCACAGGGAGAGGTCACACACACACACACACACACACACACACACACACACACACACAGAGTGCCTTTTCCATTACATGATGTCTCTATTTTGGTTGCTACAGTGATCTCGTGTGGAATGAACAACAATCATCTAATGAATGTGCTCAGAGGTTTTCTTAGCGTGGGACACAGTTGACAAACATTCTCCATCCTGTCAAAATCACACCTCAAAGACCCTGTGAAATTATATTATTCCTCCGTCATGTGATGTGAGTTTTGATTAAACACGGTTTTGGGGTTTGGAGATAAGACATCAAGAAATTAATCTTTAGTGAAAAAAGTGTGAGGACCAAAAAGATGGGATTAGTCATTGGTCATGACGTCTTTACTGGGTCTTTTGTAGTAAAGCATTTAGGGTGATACACACTGGTGGTATATTATATGTATTAAAATGCTACATTCATTCTCTTCTCTCTTCTCCGTGCCCACACTCCTGCGATGTATAATGTCACTAAACTCCGCTGTCTAACCCACTGCTTCTGGAAATCACCAATTTTATCACATTTAAGGGCCGTGCTCACCAGGAAAGATAAGTATACCTATAACAATAAGGATGTGAGCGTCCACACTGATGAACTATATTGTTCTGTAAACAGAGGCGCTAAGCACACGCTGCGCGCTCCAGCTGTGTCGGATGTTGATGACCTTTTACACTGTGCCTGAAAGTGTTTCCTATACCGTCAATTAGCTTAATATAAAAGAGGTAGCCAGAAACAGCAAACACAGCATTGATAAAACTATTGATTTAGCTTTTATTTATCATTCTTATTATCAATAAGAATACGAGTAGATTACAAAACAGTTGAGAGACAGAGATGCTGTTTATTTCAATACGTAGGCCGTGTTTAATAGCTGATAGAAAATATGTTTTACTAATCCAGCCTCCTGTGAGGAACACACCCTCATATTCCTGAGCGCCACCGGTCAATTAATTTCAATTCAGTGTTGTTTGTATAGCATCAAATCATAACGTACATTAAGTCACTTTGATGATGTGTTTTGATTGGCCGTCAGTATTTCTGTCACTCATTAAATTGCTCTGAACGTGATTCCACCGGTGTCGTTTGCCGCTGTCGTTGTTGTTATAGTTGTTATTGTGGCTAATGATTAATCGATAATTAAAATAATCAGTAGTTGCAGGTCTGTTAGTCAGTCTACCATGTTGGATTTGAACGATGAGTTGATTGGTTGTTCACAGCTTCTCAAACACAGATTGGTTTTCTTCTTTTCCTTTCTTTACAGTCAAAACAAGCTTGTTGAAAACACCAGTTTGTGCTGGGAACTTGTGAGAAACACTCGTCATTGTGTCAGACATGTTACAGCCGAAATGATAAATGGATTTTCCGAAAAGAAAAAAGAAAAAAAAAACCCAGTAAGAGCCGTTTGAACTGTTTGTGACTTGTTACTCAGCCAACGATGAATGTCGGGGCCACGCTGCTGCTTCCTCTTGAGACTTCAACATCCAGACTAAATACACAGTACATCATCCGCCCACCTCCCCGCCCATTTCGCGCCGTGACATCACATCAGATGACAGACTCCCACAATAAAGCCAGCCCGGTGGGAAATGGATTCCTCAAAGTCTCTCTGCTCCGTTCGCGTAGTAAAAAACCAGAGCAAGGTCAAAGCTGAGAGCGTGAGGAGTGTGCGTTTGTCATTGTGCCAGCAGCGCCCACTTTGCCAGGACAAGCAGGCAGACATCAAGGACACACACACACACACACACACACACACACACACACACACACACACACACACACACACACACAAAGAAAAAACACTTAAAGCCCTTGGTCTTCCTTTAATTGCTCTTTTTTTAAATCCCATTGATCTGCTGCTCTCTTTTTGGAAACAGTCGATGGACCTTCGTGATTTTCGCTGTCTTTACCTCTTCCTCTTTTTTGTTTTATCCTTCACCACAAAGGGACAGCTTGTGGTTTTGGGGAGAATAAGAATAAAACGTGTTTGTGTGGTACAACTGAGACTTAAATGTTGTTTCGACCGACAGTGAAAAAGGTGCCTCCTGTATTCAGGAATCAAGTCGCCTCACTCGCCTTCACCTGTCCTGCTGTTCACACAAACTAATTGCGTGTGAGACAGAGGGCAGTTTAAACCTTTGCTTTCATGTGTATCCTCATATGTGCGCTGTGTGTTTGCCTGGGTCAAGAGGTGTGTGATTCACTCGGGGACCAAACCCCCAGATATCCTGTGAGTGGTTCCTACTGGCAGCGTCATTAATAATTTAGAGCATCACCGAGGCCGACCCAGCACTTGTTTGGATACGGTGCTGTGGCCCAGCCGGCGTCTGTCTGCACTTTAGAGGGGTTTTTCATGTGACGAATCCAGCCGAGTGCGTGTGTGTGTGTGTGTGTGTTTCTCTCTCTGTGCACCTGAGGTTTTTTTTTTGTGTCGTACAGTAACGCTTGTGGCCGAAGTCCAGACCCAACCCCGGTTCTAACGACCTGTACACATTAACAGGGTTTTTGTGCTGCAAGCAGAGCGAGTGTGCAGATGGGTTAATGTTAGAACAGAGCCGTTATCAGACAGGAATCCATCATGATATGATTGTTTGTCATGACTGAGGGGCTCGGCAGGGATTGCATGTTGCAGCGTACAGTGCTGGCCTGACGTGTGTCTATGACCAAGAGCTGTTATATGTCCAAACCTCAACAGAAGAGAAAGCAAACAATGAGATTTAGAACGCCAACATGGCTTTCTAACAGCCAGAGCCCTGCATTACATCATCTGCTGAGAGATCACCAACTTTTAAAGTGCACACATCAGCCCTTCATCACGTTGTTTGCTGCTTTATTTTGAAGGAAGATGTAGATTCAGAGTGTTCAAGTATCTTTAAGGCTCAGCGATCAGACACACCTGGAGGAAGCTTTTACCTGACGCACCAACATGAGCAAGACTTGATTGTAGCATTGATATCATCGGTGCATTTTTCACTTTATTACCTGGCTCTGCCTCTGCAGCTGTTTACATATGCTCAGTTGTGACACAGTGTTTGCCCATTCGTGCAGCAGTTCACCAGGAGCCAGAACAAACTAACCAGCTTCACCTGGGTGAGAAACACTGGTGGTGAAACGGCAGCATAGAGGTTTCCTCTGATTTTAGTAATGAATGTTGTTATTATTACAGGCAACAAACCACGTTTCTCATTTTTAGTTCACAGTATTTACAGACTTACAGTAATGGCAGCATTTGACGGTTTGTTCTGTGGTTTTCATTGTTTACAGTGAATGTTGAATATACTATATGGGTCTAACACACACAGCTGAATTTCCAATCTCATACAACATTTGCAAAACATTTATATTGTGATAATAATATAGAGATTTTTCATATATCTAACTTTTTTTCAGGAAAATTAATCGAAAAATTAATTTATGGATAAAATAAGCAAACAGGAAGGTCTGTTTTTGGTTAATCTAGAGTTAATACTTCAAGTCAATCAGTCAGTCAGTAATCTTTCAACCTTGCCCACAATCCCCGGGGACCCCCAGGGGTCCTTCATGGGGTTCCTTTTATTAACCATCAACATCGCCCTAGTGCTTGTGGGTTCATGTGCATATATGGCAGATTTAAATAATCCACGTGCTGATAGAAACTCATCATGTTTCCATCTTTTATTGTCAAGACAAATTGTTCTGATCACAACATCCATAAGAATAACTGGGGTTATCATCTCGGCCCTGATTTTACAGCCCGACATGCTCCGTCGGTGATTGTAAATCATTAAGTAATGAGTGGATTGATCTGATAACGTCGCTAATGCTTGTCTTTGTCTCTCTCAGGAAAATCCCACCTGGCCATTGTGCAGAAGGTGAACAATGAGGGGGAGGGAGATCCTTTCTACGAAGTGTTAGGGTTGGTCACCCTTGAGGACGTGATCGAGGAGATAATTAAATCAGAGATTCTGGATGAATCGGACCTTTACAGTGAGTAAAGTCGTCTTTGCTTTTGTTTGTCACGGACTCATCACTCAGCTTCTCTTTGCTGTTTTCATCTTAAACTTTCTTATTTCATTACTTTAATGTTCATTATCTATATTGGTGTTGCTTTATCTTTGAGATGCATGTCCACAGACTATTTCAGATATTTAGACAGATAAAGTAATGACTCCTGTTACTTTGCAGAAGAGCTAAGATGATTTTTACAATGCTGTTTAGCTGCTGTAAAATCACATGTTCTGCTGAATGCATAAACCCCTTGATCTTCCATGTATATGTTTTATAATGAATAACTTGGTCTGCCATGTGTGTGTCTCTTCTCAGCTGACAACCGCAACAGGAAAAAGGTAGCGCCCAATAAAAACAAGAGAGACTTCTCAGCCTTCAAACACGAGAGCGAATCAAAAGTGAAGATCTCTCCTCAGCTGCTGCTCGCTGCCCATCGTTTCCTGGCCACAGGTGGGGGGAGTACTGATACTGATGAAACCGTGCACACACAAACCCACTTATCACAGTATTACTCACACACAGCCAGTAGATCATTTATAAACTGTAAGCCAAGCGTGCATTCGAACATATGTCGCTACATGATTCTCCTCAGGATGTCAGTAAGAGATGGATTCTGTCATCTTGCCATGTGACGAGCCGGGCAGGTCCATACTCGCAGTGAGGAGGTTTGACTGTGTTGATTTATTTGGAGGATCTATTTACGACCCAAGCTGTGTGCGCCTGCTTGTGCCTACCACCACAAGCAGACTCTGGACTCCGGCCAGCTGGAGGTGATGCAGCCGTCGCCGCTGCAAATCACTTGAGAATGTGTTGCAGTCTGCCTGGTTAGAGAGTGTTAGCTAATATGCTCTGCCAGCAGCAGTTAGCACTAGCTGCTGCTAGCATGACGTAGCACCTCCTTGTCTCACAGACACTGTGGTGTAGGAGCATGCCAGAGTCTTCCTCTGCAGGCATTACATCAGCGTCTGATTACTTTGTTTCTGTTTTCTTTCTCAGGATGTTGGTCTCGATTTTCTGTCTTGATTCATTACGCAGGAATTTGATTTTTCATTTTTCTTGAGGTTCTGTTTAGTTTGTCATGCATTCCAGTCCAGGAAGTTACTGCTTCCCTGTTTCTTTTCCTTTTTTTGTTCTCCTTCAGATTAATGATCCCTACCCAGCTGTTTTTAGACTGTGTCTGATTTCTGTTACAACTGATTTCTTCCAGAGTTTATCTCGAGTATCACTGAAAGATGTAGCCACACAGGGTAAAGTCAGGGAATATCAAGGGATTTTACTAGTGCATTATGGCACCACAATGTAATCCTACTTTTGTGTTTTGGAACAACAAGCTCACTCAGTCTGTAGATTGTTTTTCTCTGGCTGAAATCAAAGTCATAGGCTGTTTGAGTGTTTCTGAAATGGTCATGGAAAATCATAGAAAAGTCATGGAACATTTTCTCCCCTTGTTGACATAGTATGTAAAGCAGAGTGAAAGGAGTTTGTTTGCCGTTTGGATGATGAATTCCGACACCACCAGTCATATAGGCCTCACCTCTCACTGTTGCACCGTTGCATAGGCTTTTATTTGCATGTTGGAGTGTTTCTTTGTTCTCAGTTTGGGTGGAGACCAAGGCACTTATGGCTGATTGCAACAGCCTGGTTAGCAACAGTTGAGTAATGCATGTAAACCAAATACATTTCACCATTTCACCATTTCTCATTTCGACTTTTTTTGCACATTAAACAATATCATTCTTATGTAATAGTGTTGGCCAGAGAACTCATTTTTAACTTGATGCTGAATCTTTTTTTATTTTATTTTATCTCCATAATTTTTTATTATTGATTAATCTGTTCATTAGTTTTTAGCGATGATAAGTCTATGTAATGTTTTTAAATGTTCAATGATCCTTTCATTAGCTGTAGTAAATAGTTTGCTGATTATTTTTTCAAATTTAATAATCGACTCAATGTTTCAACTTTACAATTTTTTCACTCAGCCATTATTTACATTCTGAAAAAACAATAAGAAAACAATAAGAAACAAGGGCCCTCTATTTAAGATAACAGGTACCAACAAAACAAAGGCAACAACAGACAAAGAAAAGATAACCACATACATGATTAAAATATAAGCATGGGGAAAAATACGAATCCACTGAAAAAAAACTCACAGTTGAGACTGATCATTCTCTGAAGCAGCTCAGACTCAGTGCGTCAAGTTTCAAAACCTGTTGTAAACGTTTAAGGAGGATGACGGATTTCTTTCTGTGGTGAGGTCAAGATGTTTTCACTTCCTTTTCCTCCATTTTGTTGAAAGATTTGACTTTTACTCCACTGCTCTCAAGGGCCTGTTCACTGAAATGCAAACAATTAAGTCAATCAGAGATGAGTAAGTTGGCTAATTAGATGAGGTAGCGTTTAAAGATGATAAAAGTACAGAGTGCACTTTCTTGATGAATCATTTTATCTATTAAATGTTAGAAAAAAGGGGAAATTGCTTGTTATGTTTCCACAGCTCAGTGTCGTCCTTCGATGTCTCATTTTATCCGACCAACAGTCTAAAAGCCAAACATATTAATATTGTCATCATGCAAGACAAACACAAGCACAGATTCCTCACAGCTGCAGCGTTGAGATGAGCAGATATTGATGGTATATTTTTGTTTAAAAATGACTAAAATGATTATTCAGTTTGCAAAATAGAAAAATAAACAAATTGTCAAGCTTCTAACAAACAGAAATGCTCAAATCGGGCTGTTAAAAGAACTATACTCTTACACTTAAAGAAACCAGGAAATAACCCAATGCTCCAATTAACTTTTGAGTGTTTTTCATAAACTTGACAAAGAGCTGATCTTTATTTAAATGTATTCAGAAACTCTAACTGATACAAATTCATGTACTTTCCATTTATCTCACCTATAACATGAGATGCTTAATACGTTGTTAAATTCTGCTTGAACCATAAACCTCTTAATTAATTCAGTTTGTAGAGACAGAGCCTGTCGTCATCAGTGTGTCATGCTACATTGTGAAGTGTAGGTTCACCTGCTGTCGGAACAAATGACGCCCGTTCATGTAACTGTTTAATTCCATGTTGTACTACAGACAATGGCACCAATGACTAATGTAATAAGTGCCTGGATCAGTCAGCCAATCAACTAAAAGTAAAAGTCTCTCTTTTCTTCTCCTGCAGAGGTGAGCTTGTTCAGCCCGTCTCAGATCTCAGACAAGGTGCTGCTGCGAATCCTGCGCCATCCCGACGTGATCCAGGAGATCAAGTTCAACGACAGTGACAAGCGCTCGCCCCATCACTACGTCTACCAGAGGGGCAAGCCTGTCGACTACTTCGTGCTCATCCTGCAGGTACGCAGCGATACAGCCGCTTCTTGTTTCAGTGCAGTCGGTTGTGGGCGGTTCAACGGCGGTTCTGAATGCAAAACTCAGGAGTCGCTGACACTGCTGTCAGAAACAGATTTGGCTTATACTGGCTTCTTTGGGATTTTTTTTTTTCCACAGACACCCACACACACACACACACACACACACACACACACACACACACACACACACACACACACACTGGTGGATTGAAACATCCCCCTACACACACATGCATATGCACCAACACATGTACAAAATATCTAGCTTTACCTCAACCAAACACATAACCGTTAGATAATCTCTGTCTGTACAGTCAGATTCAACGATTGTTTTGTCTCCAGTGTGCGAATATTAACTTTGACTGATGTTGAATACACACCGCATATCTCGTCCGAGTTTCAAACATTCGTTCAACATTCATTCTTGACCTTGCAGTCTGAACACAGGGTCCATTTAGTGAATGGAAGTATTATTTTTCAACCCTACAGTAAATATGAACAATATAGACAGCAATAAAACAAAGTCAAGTTAAGTATTGACTGAACAGGCTGAGGCCGAAGCTAAATGCTTATATACGCCTGCCCACAGTTTGGCTGTTCTTGCACTTTCAGTCATATCATGTGATCTTCATCAGCAGATGTAGTTTGCCTGTTTGTCATGGAAATGTAGATGTTCAAATATACGTTGCTACTGATCGTTGTAAGGACTCCTCGTCCATGCGACTCACTGTAGCCTCCAATCTGCCCTGTAGACGTAGCGCTGCTTGAGAGGGCACATTATAACCTCTTGTCTTGTAAACGCAGTGATGGCTGAAGCTCTTGTCGAGCGACAGTCACCAGCGCTTGCTCCCGGCAAGAAACCACGTTCGGTGGCAGAAAAACTTCAAACTTAAAGGGATTTGAACTTGTCGTAGTTTGTAGCAAGCCAGTCCCCAAAAACAGTTAAAGCCAGTGAAAAGTTGCAAAGAAAAGAGGAAAGAGTAATGGCAGCCACATGATTTCCAAAATACAGTTATAACAGTGTGTCGGGCCTCTTGTGGACATATGTCATCCTGCAAAGTTTGATCTTGAAAATCAAGTTTAAACAGCAACACACTAACTTGCTTTCCCTGCCAAATGCCAGAACACTTTCTAAAGACCAGGTACACGCTGTATGTGTAACAGCCTTCTGACTCACTGTGATGAACTCATCCCGCCCTCTTAATGTAATACACCCATTGCTTCAGCCTGGCTAAAAGCTGTGCAGCATGGATTATTGGACTGACCCTCCACTGACACAAACACACACACACACACACTCCTCCTGTTGCCTTTCTTTGACCCTCATCTCCACCTCCTCCTCTCCTTCTCCTCTCCACCTGTCAAGTCATTCCCTTACCAAGTGAATGTGCAGCTTAGCAGCACCGAGCACCAAGAGATCTGCCCTGTTGTTCTCGTCGTGGCTCTAACTGCAGCCTGCAACAGATGGCGGTAGGCGTCGTACACAGCGCCGACCCGTCAGGGGTCCCAGATTTGTTGATAAAGCAAAGAGTGGTTGGTGGTTGCTTTAGGTTGAGTCACTGAAAAAGAGCTGCTTAATAAAAAACAGAATAATCTTCGAAGAATAATTTTAACCGTCCATGAACTTCTTAAATGCACTCAGTTATGGTTTTTAAAATTCAGAAGGCGTTTGAAAGTAGCAGTGTCCAACAGAAGTTGAAGCTCACAGAAATATTTTCAAGAATAGCACGAGGTTCAACATTTTGGAAGAATTATATAGTTCTTCTAATCAGTGTTTAAATTACAAGGGAGCCAATTGGCACGTAGCTCCCCTATAAAACACCTGAGTGGCCCTGAAAACAACAATATTTCAAGTTTGGGGTTCTTTAAAAGGTCCCGTATTTTATTTGAAGGGTTTATCCATAAGAAGATATATTTGTGGTTTTAAGAACCAAAATCCATCTCAGTGTAGTTTTACATCTCCTCTCTAACAACTGGTTGGGGAGCCAATCAGAAGAGAGGAGGCTCTGAGTCTCTCTTGTGCGGTGTTTCCTGTGTATCGCGGTCCACAAAGATGTTATCAGACAAGAATGGGCATCTCTTACTCACTCTTCGTTCCCACCGCCACCTCGTGTCGTTGTGAGCAATAAAAGCCTTGAAAATCTTACCGCTCTATCCGCACACATACCTCTGGTCAGCCACAAAAACAAAATTTTCTTTTCAGTCTTTACTATGACAGATCAGTTGAGGAGAAAAAGGCACAGGCCCATTCAATTTTTTGTTTTTCTCTTTATAATATTCACCATAAGGCACTGATAGTCTCCTCTCTCTCTCTCCCCCTGAAGCTGTCATTATAATTGTTTCCTCTGAGCACAACAAGCTGTTGCAGCAGTTGCTGTTAGGTAAGTACATAATATGGTTAATTTATGATTGCATCCTCACTAAAACTTCAAAGCCAACGTTCCCCAAGTTGTGCTTTGACAAAGTTTATGACTGTCAAGATAGAATATGCTGTTCACAACAATTATGCAGTAGAAACCACATGGCAGGAATTAATTGACAGATACTGAGACCAGGCGGCCAAGAGAAAGTAAAAACTGAGTAATGTGTGTTGTTACACCAACAACAGTTTGGAAGTCACAAGTGATACAAAGTCAATTAAACTCTACAAGGAGATTAGGCGGCTTCTTTAAGGGTTTAAAGATCCCGATTTGGTGCAGTGCCAGACTGGAGGTGGTGAAAGTCACTACACTGAAAAGGCGGCTGTAGTTCTGTCCATCGTGCAGCGTGTTAAAAGACCTGAAGTCAGTTTGAAACGGGGTGAATTACAGCACTGAAGGGATAATGATTAGATATCTGGTTCACCAAATATTTTCTTGATATGCATACAGAAGGGAGAAGTAGTCATGTAAGTAGTGGGGGTGAGGCGGCTGCTGTTTTAGGTTTATTGGTGCTTTTAATGGTGAAGTAAAATCAACAACTGAAGCGTCCGTGGCATTAATTAAATAAAGTTTTACCATGAAATTAACAGGTCTTTTTTTCCCCTGATTAATATGACTTATTTCATCTTCGTTATTTTACCTGTCTTATTTACGACAAAGGTAAAACATAAAGAGGAGAGAGTTGAAAAGGAAAGAGGAGGAAGGTCAAAGGAGGTTTGAAACAGCTGTGACCTCGTGCTCGGAGAGAGTGATGGAGGAGAGCTGTGTCTCCGGTCCTAGAGGCCTTGCTCTTCACTAATTGATCCCCATTATATAAGATGTTAGCGGAGGGAGGAGGAGGCCATACCCGCCTGCTGTCAGTCAGATGTCAATACGCTAATCCCAAACACACACACTCACACACCCACTTCAGAGCCTCTGCCTCTCTCTGTACGTTCACACACACACAAATCACTGACACCGCGTTTACACATCTGCAGTATCCACTCTGTGTACATGTACACGTGCGTTCAAATCCCACAGGGTGGGAAAACTACGCTTCGTTGTCTTAATCTCACTCTTTCACGCTCATTTATTTCCCACACGTCGCTTATGTCATTGTCCCCAAACAGTCATTAGCCGAGTCCAGTAATCTGGGGATCTGTGTTGGCTTTCTCCCCGCCGTTTGTCTAGGTGAGATTTTCCCCGTGGGAGGCCGGATGTGGAGGGCTGTCGCGGAGACCCCACATGTAGAATAATCCGTAGAGACCTTTTTGGAAGGGGAGGCATTTAGAGTCGGCGTGCCAGGGAGGGAATTTTCCACCGTTGCTTTGTGAAGAGAAAGATGCAGCTGGAGCCAGTAGATGTGAATAACTCGGTGTAGAAAGTGTGAAGTGTGGACAAATTCCTCCAAATATTATTACAAAGATGAAGGTGAAACAATATTTCTCTCTGCTCTGTCTTTTCTCAAAATGCTGTTTTTACTTTGCTTTCAATGCAAGTTTGTCAGATTATATCTAATAGAGAAATTGGTTTTCATTTTAGCACTTCCGGTTCCCTCATCTCGAAGTCTGTTTTTTGTTTTTTTAATGGGTTTCTGGTCAGAAGGCTGAAACAAGGTCTGTGGTCAAAACAAGCTCAAGACATTTTCATGTTTCATTCTACAACGATAAAATACCTGAGTAAATATCTGAGTCGTGATTTTACGTCAGACCGGTTGATAACGAGTGTCTCAATGAGACTACAAATGTGGCATTATAATAAACTTTAGTAATCCAAAATCCCATGTAAAAAATCCCATGGGCTTTTTGACTCAAGATCCAGGTGGTTCCAGGTGTAAGCACTTTAAGATTCTTACTTATTGTTTTCATTAGATCCTGTGCTGATGAATGTTATATTTCATTAATGACTGATGCGCTGCAGACTAGTCGATGAATTATGAATTTCCCCTGAAATCTTCTGTGATGATATGAGTCTCGGAGCAGCCTGCGAGTTTGTGTGCTGCTCATATTTGTCCTGTAAACAAAATTACACTCTCACATTCCAGGAGTGTGAGTTTGGAAACAGAGGAAGAGGAGAAACTGAGAGAGGAAGGTTCAGAGACGGCGGAAGTACCACTGACTCGCTCCATGGAAACCGAGCCTCTTGTAGAGACGTGATGTGGAGTTTTATTTCAATTTATATGTTATTATTTTCACATGGAGGGAAAAAATCTCACATCTGAACTATCTAATATGTAACGTGCATGTCACAGGCAGGTTTCTCACGTAGGACGACTATTGTTGTGATAGATAAAGACAGATAAAGACCGTCCATGTGATGGATGCAGAGATGAGAAGACCTAATTTTCATTGTGGGTAAATACATTTACATGTTTGTTTGTATTTCCAGCTTCATGTGTGTGTGTATGTGCGTCTGATGTGTGGGAGTCCAGTAGACTCATGAGAACCAAAAACCTCAGATACAGATAATTCAGTGTCCTTGTTCCACTCCTTTTATAGTGTCTGTGTATGTTTGCGTGTGTGTGTGTGTGTGTGTGTGTGTGTGTGTGCGTGCGCGCGCGTGCGTGCATGTGTGTGTGTGTGTGTGTGTGTGTTTCCCTGGTAGTGATCTACACTGTCAGCAGACAGGCTGTTTGTTTATGACCAGCGTGATTCATGCCTCTATAAAGATGCTCTGTTATTCTCACAGTGCAGTCGGTCTACACAGGCAGAGTCACATCACTGTTGTTTTCCTTCAGCTTCTGTAACATATGGAAATCTGAACTTGGTCATTTCACTTCATTTTAAAAAGTTTGGATGAAAGGAAGGAATGATTTTTACTCTTGAGGTTTATAAACCTTTTATAAAATCCTTTTCCTTTATTTGCATGTTATTGTAAGTTTCCTGGTCGACAGTCATATTGTACCGTTCAGTTTGCTCCAAGCGTCAGATCAAAGGTTTTTCAGTGGAAGATGCCGCACTGTGTCTAGCACTGCTCCAGGAAATGGTCAGGTTTATTTATGAGCAGGTAGTTTCTGGTGTTCAGCTAATGATCATTATCACTTTTGAGGAATCTGTCAGTCATCTTTTTGACCTTCAGATTAGTTTTTAAAATGGAAAGAACAACAGATTGATGCCTTCAGAGGTTTATCTCATCATCACAAACCACCCCTCAAATTTCCATATTTATAATAATATGAAACTGAGTCATTCATATTCAGATGTTTGATGAAATGACAATATGTGATGAATTACCACCTGAATCTGCTCTACTGAGCTTTACAGTGAGTTTCAGCCCATTGTCTGTCACTGTCCGACCCACAAGTGTTTTGGTCCACTGTAATATCCCACTGTCCCACAGTTAGCCAGTAGCTGGTGAACATAGTGGAGCATTTAGCAGCTAAAGAGTCAGATATTTCCCCCAGCAGCTGGTGGAGACCAAACACAGAGCTAAAAGAGAGAAAATATTGGACTTATAAATGAATGATGACGTTGTTCTGTAACTGCTGGATGTGTAAACAACTGTTTACAACAAGGTTGTTAGATCAACTTTAAAGCTGATGATGTCAGTGTTGTGTTAACAACTTGTTTCTACTGCCCTCAAGTGGTCAAAAAAAGTCTGTTACTGCAAGTCTTAGAAGCCACAGCCAACAACTGATCAATTATCGACATTGTCACCAATTAATTTCCTGTATCTGGCGGTTGATAATATAAACAGACACCATTGTTGTGGTCGCATTCCTGGATCACAACGTCAGAACTTATTTGTGAGCAACTCTTCCTGTTGTGGACAAGAGCTGGAAAAATGTCTGTCCTGTGAGAATAAGAAAGACCGAAAGGAGGCAGATCTAGAGTGTGTGTGTGTGTTAGTGTGTGTGTGTGTGTGTGTGTGTGTGTGTGCGTGCATGTGCATGACCTCACACCATCAACACTTGAGTTGATGTACGTTGACACTGACTCACACTGTAACATCTCACTGAGGAAGTGTGTGTGTGTGTGTGTTTGTGTGTGTGTGTGTGTGTGTGTGTCACTGCACAAGTGACTCAGTGACTTTGCGCAAACTGTTGGAGAAAACTGTTCAGTTTGACATCAACCATTAACTGAAGTCAGCGGTTCATTTTATAACAAACACATGGTCACAAACCACTAAACACTGAGGCTGGTTGGTCACAGACACAACCACACACACACACACACATACACACACACACACACACACAAACACACACACACACACACACACACAGAGTTAATTTTGCCTCTGAACTGATTGGCCCTGTTCCAACACTGTAATCCTCCGTCCTTGTTTAGTGTCTGTCGTGTCTCTAACACTTTCACCATCAGTAACTAACTTCTTGTCCGGCGACTTAAAGACTCGACTCCGACACATTTATTAACCTTCCTCGCTTGCCTGAGATGTCTGTTTCTCTCTCACCTTCCTGTTTGAAGACTTTGTAATGGTTCTTTCCTCAGTGTCTTCACAGCCAGAAACTTTCACAAGCTGTAACATGCTCCTCAACAAACCTCCGTTTATAAAAAAACGTATTGGTATGCACTTACATATTAATAAAAAAACAACATAACAATCAAAAACAAAAAAACCGTACTGCAACTTCTTATTGTCATAGTTGTGGCCATTATTTCTAATGGTAATAATAACACTGTTACATCCCCAAAAAAAGACAATGGGGTTAGAAACATGAAACGAATGATTAGACAGGTAGATTTTAAACAAGATTACCAGACTACTGAACCTTATTTGAAAGGGAAACCAAAGGGAAGTTGTATGATTATTACCCCAAACATCACTATGAACATCCAATCTTAGTTTACAGAACAACTTTCAGACAGTTTCACTTTCAGTTTTACCTTCAGAGACAGTAGTTTTGACTTGTTTAAAACTGTCTGATAGCTGATTTCTGCTGGTGTTCACTTAGTGTAATGTTATCACAATCTACAGAAACAACGGCCACAACTATAAAAATAAGTCTTTAAACTGTCTTTCCTCTTCCAGTGTTCATAAAACACTCTAACAAGCTTCACTGCTCTATTCTAGTACTTCCAAAGACTCCAACTTTACCTTAGTTCTGCCTTAAAAAAAAACACCCCTCCTCAGCAGTTTGCCGCCTCCCCGGCAGTAAAGCTGGAGTATAATTGATCAGTGAAGGTCACAGGGAGGGTTGTGTTTTTAAAAGCTTGTCTGTTACCGGCGAACATCAGCGCCTTGATGTGTGTCAGTTTGATGGATAGAGACCGGAGTGGGGACATGAAGTTCTCGCTCACGTTGCTGATGAGTCATAACACACCGACTTGAACTTTGGCTAAGACCCACCTACAGTGCACGTCCCACACATGTCTTAGCAAAAACACACACACACACACACAGTCTCTCACACACACACACACACACACACACACAGGTTTTGAACTTTAAGCGGAAACACAGCCCTGGGTTAGAAATGAGTGAGAGACGGTGTTCCAGTTTGATGATGTAAAAGTACCATGTATTCATGAAGCTGAAGCTAGCAGCGCTGGGTTTAGGACATCTGCTTTCTTCGGGCACTAACGCCCGTATGTTGTGTGTTTGTGCGCACATTTTTTGACGTGTGAGAGATGCGAAAAATCATTTAATACGACGCATGTTCCTCCCTTTGTCACTCTTAAGTCGCTTCAAGGTCGGAAAAATCATTTTACTCCACACCTTCTGACACGATCACGCACATGTTCTACATTCAAATCCAATGTGTATTTTGGTTTATTTGTTTTAGCTGTTTGTTTTTTTTTAGCTGAACCATGTGCCAAGATAAAGATATTTCTTATCTGTTGAAACTGAGGCGTTGAGGATTATTAATTACAAGTTTAACTCTCAAAAAACTGAGTGAATCTCCTTCATCACGACTGTGCGGCTGTGGCTTGATCAGACTTGATTGTTAGAGCTGGAAAAATAGTCACCATGTTTTGATTCAAATATTGCTGAGCTCTGATTGGTGCTCGGAGGTGTGGGACGACGTGCGCCACCTTTGTCCAACTTGGCCTCGCCCACAACAAACCAGTGAGAACAATACTGACATCCCAAAGGAAAGAGGATTTCAAGGCTTTTAAAGAGGTAGAATCAAAACTAATGAAGCAGTTTTGTTCTATATGATGTTTATATTTATATTATATTTTCATAGTAAGTCACAAAAAGGAAAAGGTGAAATAGTTATTTGACTCCTGTAGGATGTGATGAAGACTTTAGCTTCATTTAAGACCCTTTCTAAACTTTCTAAACTGTTTATAATTGATTATAATATTCCTGCCAGTGCACAAGTGGTAGTGTTGTTTAGGAAGTTTGTTTGCTTTCTTTATCCATAATGAACTGAAACATCAGTGTCGTTACTGTTCCACAAGTGTGATTGTGATTGCTGTGTCTCAATCCGCTGCTGTCGGCGACCACCTGCCATTACACGCCTGTTTATTGTCTCGCATCATCAAGTGTGCAACAACTCGAAGCAGCAGAGTTTAATGGAGATTTTATAGACGGACATTGCAAAGGCTGTGGATTGAATTTTTCCTGCCCCTACTCCGCAGTTATTTCTGATATCAGATATAAGAAATAAAAATGATAAAAGCCTGTGACCGGGGTTGAGTCTCTGTAATACAGAACCGGTGGTTGACCACAGTGACCCACTCAAGGCTTATTCTCTAATAAAAGCCCAGTGTTGGTGCAGTTTATGGGTCTACGTGTTGGCAGGCTGTTTTGTGCAGATCTGGGAGAACAGGTCTGACCGGAGCACCAGCAGGCTTCACACCTCTCACTCCTGTCCTCCGCCTCCCTCTGTTTCTATTCTTTCTCTCTGCCCTCCCCCTCCTCCCCCCCGTGCCTCCCTTTATAAATGAAACACCAGCCTCGCGGCAGCGCGGACAGCTGCAAATAGAGTCGGCCCTCTGCGTGCTCGTGAGGCACGCATGAGTGTTTTTTGCGTATGCGCACGTGTTGCGGGCTAAGTATTTGACCCCGGCCGATGGTTGCATACACGCAGGGTTGGCCATATGTTGAGAGGTGATTAGCATCTTTCCAAATCTGCTCATACACTTTAAGTGGCAGAAAGCTGGCGGCAGAGCTGAAGAGGTTTAACCTTTGCATTAAGGGTCAAATGAAGAAGTCACGCTGCCGTAAACCCTGAATACTTGGGGGGCAACACTGGAGAAATACAGGAAAAATCAGAGGCTAAAGTATTATTGTGTCCCGTTCCAGTAAAGCAGAAATGTCAGGAAAGGTTTGCAGACTACATCCACTCTTCTCTCGGCAGCGAGTCGTCCTTGAGCGAGGCCTCTGATTACTCAGCAGCCGAAGGTGGAAGCCTGCGGTTGTACTGGGCAGGTGTGAAATTGTGTAACTGAATGAATTTGAACAAGTGCGTCGCAGCAAAGACATTCATGCCCAGAGAAGTTACCTGTCAAAATAAAGACAGAAAATAAGTATCTGTACACACACACACACACACACACACACACACAGGGAGTTGGAGCTGTAGAAGGATGGATCGACCGTCCTCATTAGGGAAAGACGCTTTCACTTTCTGCACAAACAGCTGAAACATCAAAGCGTGTTCATGAAACACAAAGTAAACCAGAAAGCAGAGATGATGAGAGTATGTGTGTATGTGTATGTTACATGCTAATGTTAGTAGGGACAGTGAACTCACTACAAGCCTAAAGGTATGACAGTGCACATTTTCTTTTACCTGGGCAAACAACAGTATGAGCACCAGGAAGGGCAAATACTTGTGATGCAACAGCGACTTTACATCAACAGTTAAACAAGGCGCTTAAAGTCGTCCAAAATTAGACATTTTTTCACCGTGCATGGCGAGTGTCTTTAATTATGAGCGTGCTCCGAATGCTGCTAAATCTAGAGGCACTGGAGCTGAACTTACTCAAAAGCAGCTCCTCTGATAGCTGCTCGTTTTTTACGTTGTTCACCATCTGTGTGTAGTCGAGAGCGCGGTATGAATGTGTGTGTGAATGGGTGATTGTGGCTTCCATATAAGTACAGTTCATTTATCTTTTACCATATAATGAATGAATGAGGGTTTCTGCAAGTTCATCTCTGGGACCTACAGCGCTGAATTATGTCACTAATCGCTTACAACCGCTGTGGTTAAACCTCTACTTTAAAAAAACACACACACCTTGAACCAGGCTCTCAGAAATGATTCAACCGCTCTCTAACCTTCCCTTCTTTCTGAAAGTCAAACCTAGCAGTGGTCTAAAAATTATATCAGGGAAACGAGGATTAATTCTCGTGAGAAAATGAGCCATTTCTGAGCTTTAATAGTGGCTGCAGTTTTCAGATTAATGCCGCCGCGGCGTGGACGAGTGCAGCTCCGATTGGGGCTGACATCAGTTGCTGAGCCGCGGGGAGACGTTGTGAACTTAATTCAGCACAGCGTTTGTGATGGGAGCAGCCCACTTGGTAACTCCAGTGACAGATCCTCCCCTCCCCCTCCCCCTCCTGTAATATCCAAGCCAGGTTTCTAAATTGGCATGCACCCTAAAATAGCATGAGGGATGGTTACATCAGATCGTTTATGTTTGTAAATGTTTGCTCTCTGTCCGTTCCTTCCAGGAGGCCTTAAAGAGAAATATACGCACAGCGTTGATCTCTTAATGTGAAATGTAATGATCTGACCTTGTTTATTAATGATCTGTGAGTTTGAATTCATAAACCTCTGCCTGACGGTTTCACATGCAGTTGAGTCAAACAATTAAAAACTTTTTAGCCTCAAAAATTCTTAAAAACTTTCTACAAAATCCTGTAAGAAGTTTCATGTTAGGACGGGACTGTACTGATGCTGAAATGTTAAATTAAGACGTGGTGGATTTGATGAAAAATGAAATGTTGTTGGTGTTTTATGTACATATCCCTGCAGCCCATCCTATCAGTCGCTTCATGCTCCGCACACGTCAAACTTCTGCAGTCACTGTCAGATGCGGCGAGCTGTCCGCGCCATCTTGTTTGCCCTTTTCTTTTTTTGTCTCCCTTTTATTTCACCACCTGTTCGGCTCCCATCAGCCCCGGGGGGGGATGGGAGTATGGAGGGACAGAGGGATGGAGGGAAGGAGGGATGACAGTGTGGATTAACTGTGCTGTGTTGTTGCTGCAGTTCACACATTCCAGCGGACCGACTCGGGCCAACTCTCTGAACCAACACAGAGGCCTCCTTCACCCTCTTGTCCCCCCCCCCCCCGTCCTCTCATCCCTCCATCTCCCGCTCTGTGTCCCTAATTCATCCATGTCTCTGCTGCACAACCTTGGTTTTCAATTTAACCTCTGCCTCACTCATCTCCTCATTTGTCATCACATTGTTGATCCGCAGTGTCTTCCCTTCTCAAACTTGTAAATCTTGAATTGTTGAGTACTCACGAGTGTGTAACAAAGTCCAAAATAAACATGTTTCCTCCCACTAATGATGCAAGGCCTCTCCAACAAATACTCTCTCGCCTTATTTAGAACTGAGAGTCGGACGCCCTCTAGAGGCCAAGCAGTGTGATTTCATGAAAAACTGAAAGTCAGGGTTACAAGGCTTTTATCAGTCTTTGTCTAACAATTAGAGATCATCTAGTCCAGTCGATTAGCTGATGATGATTAACAGAAAATTCATCTGCAGCTATTTTGATAATCAAATAATTGTTTAATTTGTCATTTTATAAAGAATAATTATCAAACATTTACTATTTCCAGAGCCTCAAATGTCTTTTCTTTGTTTTTAAACTTGTCAGAATAAGACATTAGAAGACACACAAATTTTAACAGGCATTTAATGACAAAAAAAAAAACAGCAGATTAATTAAAGGTGAAAATATTAAATTATTAGTTGCAGGCAGCTGTTAGGATGGAGGTGAGGATGAGATGTGATATCACTCCACAGTTTAGCTGATAATCTGTCTGATAAGAGGGATTCATTCACATGACTTTGAGTGGGAATTTTTTTGTGTCACATGATGTTTTAGTGACTTTCTGTCCTCAGAAGAAAACAGCCCAGAGGACACACTGAACAGAAAGGTCAACTTTAGAGTAAATATAAAGCACAAAACATCCATTCGTTGATCTGATTATAGTTAGCAATTAAATCATATTCTGAAAGTGTTCTGTAGGAACGAAACAGCTGGTAAATTATTAGTATTAGTATAAGGATTTTTCAGACTTTTCTTACCACCACATTTTCTCCCTCTAAGTGATTTAAATGGCTTCTGGTGCTACTGAGACAGACATGACGAGTTTCAGTGTGCAGAATAAAATCCCTCCTGTGATGTTGTCGTTACTGCTCCAGTTGTAATTTGCTTCTGCATCATCCATGTTTGTTTGTGTCGTTTCTGTCAGGGCCGGGTGGAAGTGGAGGCCGGTAACGAGAACATGAAGTTTGAGACCGGGCCTTTCTCTTTCTACGGTGTCATGGCGCTCAGTGCTCCCACATTGGGTGAGTCCAGAACCTCCATCTCCTCTCCTCTGTTATTTTACAATGCACTATTAATTAATGTACTAGGGTTAAATTAGTGTTTGCAGTGTAATGTCCCACGTTTAAATGCTTCTTCTGCCACCTAGTGGCAAAATGTCATATAGTTATGACAGCTTTCTAAGATTGTAGTTAAATTAAATTTCTAGTAAACAGTTTTTATACATACAGCTTTTTTAGGAACATTAGTAAACCAGTTACAGTTAATTATAATGAATGAATAATGTAGAATAAGTTAAGAAAATCACATTACAGCACACCAAAAAGGAAAAGAATTCAAGTAATAAGCAATAAGCATCACAGTTTGTGACTCCACTCTCATATGATTTGAACTGTATATTATTTTACTGAAATTCAAAGTCCATTAGACCAAGATATCAGCTGCAGTATGAGATAACAGTATGTGTACTTATAATGAATGTGAACAGTGAGGCAGTTTCATTAACATGACTTTAACGTTTTCATTTAGCAGTCCTTAAAGTCATCATACATCATGTTGGCTAGCATGTATTACTTTGCCGCACCTCATGAAAAATTAAGTACACTTTAGTTTACACTGTTTAAATTTCAGTTTACCACTGTGGCCACTAATCAATATATAATTGAGCCACACCCACATACAGCTGATCTCAGGAGACCACTACAGTTTCTGTGCAAAGTAAAACTGATCATTTTGATCAATAACTGTGACCGTTTTGAATGTGGATAATAAATTATCAGTCTTCAGTTGTATCACAGCTGAACGAGACCGACATGTTACACATAAAACCATGTGTGGAATTTGCTTGTTAAACAGCGACTCCACCGCTCCACATGGCTGAGCGTCGGCAGTAATTTATTTACCTTTTTACACACACACACACACACACACACACACACACACACACACACACACACTGTGTGGTTCAGATATTTTCATGTAATCCACAGCTCTGGCTCTTGAACACTCGGAGCAGCGGGTGGGTCGACTTCTGAAATCTGAAAACCAGTTTTTCTTTAATTGACAACATGCACAACATCATGTGACACACGCTCATCTGGTAAACCGCTGGTAAACACGGGGCAGCTGTTTCCATGCAGCTTAAAGCAAATAGCTGGGATTTATTTATTTTTGAATAAAGTTTAACTCAGGCACAAACTTCTCTAACATGAACCTTTTAAGAAGAGCAAGGTTTGTTGGTTTGGGTTCACTGAGGACATGGGGAGGGCTCATGTGCTGGAAGGGGGAGGTGGAATGCATTACTGGTTTCTGAAATCTCTTCTGCTGATGACCTTTGAACTCCTGCCCTCCCTCCCTCCCTCTCTGGCTCTCTCGCTCTCACACACACACATACACACACACACACAC
Source organism: Seriola lalandi dorsalis (assembly GCF_002814215.2). NCBI lineage: Eukaryota > Metazoa > Chordata > Actinopteri > Carangiformes > Carangidae > Seriola > Seriola lalandi. The sequence continues at coordinate 297,284 of NW_019525077.1, forward strand.
ACGCTTTCTCTTCCTTAGATATAAAAGTCATTCTTTTTTTCCCTTCTGCCAGATTTGCTCAGTTTAGCGTCATCCTGTGTCTCTGTTGTTGACTTCCATCTGTTCGCTTGTCTCTCTGCTGTCCATGTCAGTTCAGTCTTTTCATTCACGTCTCTGTCGAGTTCTGTTTCTCTCTTTTCTCTTACGCTGGGATCAGGCCACACGAGATCAGGCCGATAGAGGCCTGATGTGACAGATGTGGGGCGGTGGGACATGACAGTGTGGTTCATCATGTGCGGCGGAGGTCTTCAGTCGTCCAGAGTGGACCCAGTCAGAAACAAACCTGACCTGCACGACCTTATTAGACCAGGGTTAGGGTTAGATCTGAAGTGAGGTCATCCCGAACACACTCGAATAGAGAGCTAACATCAAGCAGCTGAGGTGAAGAAGAAGAAGAAGTCATAGAAATAAACTTCAGTAAATTAATTTTCAATAATTAAAAGCCTCCTGCACCAGCAATAAAACTCTCTGCACTCAACTGGGTGAAGATGATTACGACGATGTCAGGAGATCAGAGCAGAGCCAGGACTCAGATCCACTCAGGTATTAGACACACCGTCACACGGACCAGAGACCTGACCAAGACCAGTTTAGACTGTAGGTGATGACTTGGACCCAGTCCGATCACGTTTGACTCTGAAGTTCCTCCGAACCGAGTGGACTCATGAAGACTTCTTCTCCGTAGTGTGTCCATTCTAGATCAGTACGTCTCATGAGGCCCGGATGGAAACACCAGCATCTGTGACTCTGACCAAAAGGATGGATGTCAACACTCGGCCCTTTATGTGGTGCAGACCAAAAGCCGTCAAGTACCAGGAGCTTGTATTGAATGTGTGGTCAGATTTGTTTGATCATACTGATTTAAATCTTACATTTTCCTGCCACTATTTATGTTTAACATTTAACCTTTAAGAAGTTTTGATGTTTTATAAAATAAAAATGTGTGTTTTTTTTGGTAGTTCAGGTGCAGAAACTCAGGTATTTTATTGGCACTGATGCAGGAAAATTTGATATAATACCCGAATGATGGTGATTAATAGGAGCATGAGAGCTCATTAGTGCATACATTTAAGTGGAAAAGAGAAAGCGGCCTCTCCTGTAGATCATGAAAAATCCAAAGCAATGACTGGTTGGAGTTCAGTGTGTGTGTTAATATCCCCCAGGCAGGTGATAGCAGCAGGTTATGTCACCACAAACAGCTAATCTGACACAGTGACCACCTGGAGGAGAAGGATGTAAATGTTGTCCGGTCCCAGCGTCACTCTTTCCTTTCTTTCAAGTCTCTGTTTCATCTTAACGCTCAGCAGCTCACTCTTTCAGGTGCTTCATCTAAAGAGAGAGAGACAGAGATGTGTGAAGCATAATTTTGTCATCTTCTCGAGGTTCCTTTCTTCCCATCAGCGTCAGCCTCATTCACACACCCCGTCACCCCCCTCCTCCCCTTAGTCCCATCGATCAACTTCTCCCTCCCTTCCTTCTCTCCTCTCAGTGGCTGCTCCTCGTCCTCGCCACCTCTCCTTTAAGAGGTTTTCTCTGTTCTCTCGGTTGCCAGGTAAACTCCGGCATGTCTGGGTCCTTTAACACCGAGGACGGGTTGGGTTGGGTTGGGTTGGG
>NW_019525077.1:299012-310394 GCF_002814215.2 Seriola lalandi dorsalis
GGGTTTGGGCGTTAGTGGGTGGGCCTGGCTTTTGATTCACCGGGCGCGGTTTAGAAATTTTTCTCCATGTTGGCTTAGAAATCTGCTGAAGGGTAAATCGAGGCCTAACCACGGAGGGCAGAAAACTGCTCCTGCACGGCTCTCTAAGGGCAGGAACAATGAATTGTGGGGTTGCACTTCAAACCACATCTCAATCCGTGATATCCACTGGATGTCAAAATATCCATCATCATGTTACTGATTGTGTCGTGGTCAAAGGTGCAACTTGTTTGAAGGTTTCACCCAACAAAGAGAAGTGCAGCTGCATTCTTCTTCTCCACGTGATTCAGTGTAGATTTACCCTTTAAGGAAAGCAAAGAGTCACGACATGACAGCTCCTTTTTTTTTTTTTTTTTTTTTTTTTTGGCAAATACGCTCTTTGTTCAACTGGATGACCTCATTTACACCTGGTTTTAATTAGTCGACATTTAATTTGCATGAATTTTGCATGTGTTGCAGGTGACTAAGTCCTTAACACATGAAGGTGTAGGTCAGAGTTCATGTTCGTCAGCTCAGACTCCAGTGGAAGGAAAAAGTGATGGTGATCCACTTTTGGTCAGTTTCTCCCTTTAATTTGAGCTCGACCAATTGAACGTTGCTGATATTAATGGAGGGTTTTATCTTATTACGGTGTCTGTGTTTATGTCAGAAGCAAAGAAAGAAGTTTCAGTGCTGGAATGAAAATGGTGGAGGAATTTGGTCATTACATGGTTTGTCCACATGAGGCCGCTCGCATGTTTAGTTTTCAGCTGTAAAACATTTCCCTCTGTTCAAAGTAGAGCTGAGACACTTTATCAATCGACAAAAGATAAAATGCAAAAATTCCAATAATGGATCCATCATTTAAATAATTTTTTATTTAATCAGAATTTACTTTTTTCAGCATTGAAGTGACTCTTTAGAAATAATCAGTAATGAAAACGATCGTTAGGTGCAGCCCTAGTACGTAGTATCTGGGTCAGAATAATCAAATCCTGTGTAACAAAATAATCTAATTTAGTATATCCTTATTGGAAATGTTTGTTAGATACACAAGAATAATAATAACAATAATAATAATAACAATAATGATAATAATAATGATATCGCACGTCAGAGGCCGATTTCATAGAGATATTTCAGACTGTTCTGTTGTATTGGACCAGTCTTAACTTTGCTCACAGATTAGTCTGATACAAATAAGACACCTCGGGCTGACTCATGCATAAGTTACCATGGTAACTGTCTGTGACACCTGCACTGACTAGTAGCACTCATCAACAAAAAACAGGAAATGGCTCATACTTTGTGGTTTAGTTAACATTGTTATGGAGAATGCGATGAGAAGGGAAAGACCGAGCTGTAAGATGTGGTTCCTCGGTTGGCCTTTTTTTTTTTATTAAATTCAATTTTAATTTACCCAGAATTCATTGTGCCACAGTCCAGTTTCCAGCAAGACAGTCAAGAACTGAACTGCTTTGTGCAACAGATGAATTTAGACGTCTCTCTGAAGTCTGTGCCAAAGGCGAAGTCTGTCTTTGTGAAACCAGCCCCAGATTTGGGTTTTTAAAAAAAACAAATAAACAATCAGTTGAATTCTGAGTGTATGGATCACATTGCGCCTGCCGGAGATCTGTATCCCTATACCTACCTTACAAAGCAGGTAGATGACAACACTAAACAAACAGTGCACCGACGTATTAGCATAAGCGTGTGCAGAGTAGTACAGAGGAGACGCAGAGGCCGAAAAGACGCCGCTCATGTTGTTGCAAAAGTAGGAAGGATGATCAAAGAGCGTATCTGCCAAAATGTCAGCACAGCTCTTCAGCTGGCAGGACACATGGGGACAGTTAATGATCACGTGGCACCTCTAAGAAAAAAGGGAGAAGGATGGGACAGCATCACAAGACACCCAGATGGGACTTGTAGGCCCTCGAGGGGTTAAGCTGTCCGCTCTTTGCAGCGTCAGCTCTGGATGCATCCTAATAGCTTCAGATGGTTTCTTTCTCTCTTTGTTTTACATCCGTGTTTAGATGGAGAGAACATGAAGCTGTTGAGATGCAGCCTGGATGTGTGTTTTTTTGTTGTTTCTTTTTGGTTATTGTTGTCCTATCCTTCACTTTCGCAACATATTATAAACCCTATAGTTTTGAATAAACTCAAGGACATTAACTGCTGAAATAGACTGTAGTCTTTTAGAGCACAACAAACAGTAGCACTGCAGCCAGTATGTCTCCTCCACTTTAATCACCAGTACCCAGTTCCAAATGTAATCCCAGTACCTGCTCAGTGTCGTAATCATCAATGAAAGTGTTTTTAAGATAACCGCTTTCCAAGGGGTAGGAGCGAGGGTTGTTGTTTGGAACTGGGTCCCATCATCCACCGTAGTCCTAAAGACACTAACTCTCCCTGCGAGCACCTGATCACAAGCTGAGCTTTGACTGATAGAAAAACCTTCACAGATTTTTTAAGTCTTGAAGATCCAGTAGGTAACTCTTCTTTAAGTTTTAACTCTCACCCAAGACACAAAAGTTACGAAAAATAAATACTTTGCTAACACTTTACTTCAAATCCGCCTATTTAGCCTTTATTGATTGGTTTATATTACACCGCGGTGTATTTATATGTGTTTATATGTATTTATCATCAACTATAATTCCTTCTGTGGACACCCATGAGTGAAGGCAGATGTATAACCAAATAATGAGTGACAACATAGCTAAAATATAAAGGTATAACAACAACAACAGCAATAATAATATAATTATTATTATTTTTCTAATAGTATGTTTTCATAGGAAAAGTTAGAAATGTTGACTAAAACACTGCACAGTAATAAACACTTGAACTGTCCTTACAATTATATTATAGTGTATTATAAACCGTTTACTTAATGCTGATAACGATAGAAAATAGGGGAACAAAATAAAATGCACCTAAGCTTTTGTCATATACGTCTCTGAACTCAGTCCTGTGAGTTTGTTCTGTTGAAATTGAAATAGTATCAAGAAGTCAGAGGAACATGTATCTGAATATCTGTTCATGTAGTTCAACGTCACTACCACATTATTTGGTTTGAGTTGTTTAATGTGACTGAGGCTGAGGAAATGGAAAATCCTGCAACTCTACATCATGCTTTTTGCAAAGAGTAAACAAGTCTGCACTCTGAGAGAGACGTAAACAGCAAAATGCACTCTGATTTAATCATTCATATATTTAGATTTAGTTTAGACAATGGTTGTTTAATGGTTGCATTTATCTGATTTAACTTTACATGACACAAACAGGGCAGGACTAACATGAATGCTAAAAAGCCTTAAAAAAAAAAACTTGTAGCTGGAAAAACTATTCAATTAATTCAATTTTATTGTATTTGTATAGCACCAAATTATAACATGCATTATCGCAAGGCAAGACCTTACAATATTATAGCATGAAACCCAAAAGTTCCCACAATGAGCAGCACTTGGTGACAGTGGGAAGAAGAAACTCCCTTTTAGCAGGGATAAACTTCCAACTGAACCAGACTAGATAAGTGCTGAGCCATAAGTTTGAAGCTGTAGATGAATGTTTAGCGGAAGGATCTTAATAAAGAAAAGTTCCCTACTGGATCTCAACAGTCTTGAATATCTAAACAATAAAGATTCTTTCATGACTAAGTGAAAATCTAACCACTAACTAAGAAAATGAGCCGTAGATATCCAGGATTAACTAGCGAGCTGAATTCCTTGAAAGTTAACGCACTTGACGTGTCCAGGTAAAACAGTTTCCTATGACTCACTGAGGCCCGCTGCTGGAAGACTCACGCCTACTGGTAATAACACAGCTGGTAACGAGCCTGCGTTTAAAATGTGTGTGTGTGTGTGTGTGTGTGTGTGTGTGTGTGTGTGTGTGTGTGTATATGTGTGTGTACGTGTGTGTGTGAGACATACATTGATGAAACTAGCATGTCACGATAAAAACTAAACAGTCTGCTGGATGAAGCTCATGAATGTTAGTCATTGTGGTTTCAGTTTGTCGGAGCAGAGGTGGAAAATAACTTGCCGGAAGTGTTTTAGACTTTGACTCAACAATAAGATGTTATTTTAATCAGAAAATGATTAGTTAATATGACTAAGAATACAGTAGTAGACCATTTGTTTCATATTTGGCGCTTTAACCCTTTCACACCCAATCGTTTCGAGACAGCATATGTATAAGGTGTCAGTTGTCTATTTTGCAGAACAGAAAAACAAATCAGCAACTCGTGGCAAACACGTACTGGTACTGGCTTTTCTGCTTTTCTCCGTTGGTGTTTGACTGTTGTTGAGACAAAGTGTGTCATGTGTCAGCTTGGGCCTTTTAAAGACCATGATTTAATGGATTAAACAAGAAAATAATTTGCAGATTAATCGATTCTTTTTGGAAAAAAAGACAAGAGTCAAATCAGACAATACAGATATTGTTGTGTTTGTCTGTATTGATGTGACATTTCATAGTAGTGACTGTCTGGGGATTTCTACATCATACTAGTGTCCTGCAGCTATTAAGTCTGCTCTCCTCTGTGGACATGTTTTCACCTGCAAATATTGGTCACAGAAGAAATAAACCAAACTCCCCACCCTGAATGAAATAAGTTTACTACAGTCTTTATGGGAATACTTGGGACAATATAAGTATTAAATATTAATATTAAATTAAATGGTTTGTAATGCAGTTGTAATAGAAATAAGGACATGAAGTTTATTAATGATAAATTAAGTGTATGTCAACCATTCTGACTTCTCCCGTGAAGACGTTATTGATGTGTTTTCCTATATTGTGATTCATTATCCGTCTATACACCTGCAGCTTAACTGCAGGAGTTACTGTTGTTGACAAACACATTAAGAAACACTCATATTGATAATATTTTGCTGGTCAAATTATGGGTGTTAAAAGGTTAAAGTTTCGCTTCTGTTCCGCCGCTGTCAATTATACGTATCATAGTTTGCATCATGTGCTGCTCAGCGGTAAATGAAGGTACTTTAAGCTTTGTAAATATGAAAGCACTAATTGAGTCACTGCTTATTTGGAAAATTTTGTGAGTCACCGCCTTGGCGTGTGAGACAGACAGCACTTTGCTGATGTGTCCGTGAAACAAAGGGTGTGTGCAGATGGTCATGAGTTTGTGCTGTTCATGGATGATATAACTTAACTTTAACTTCTGTAACCTCCTGCCCTCTTGCTCTCACACGTTTACTTTACAACGTTTGTGTAGGTGTTACTGTTGTTATTTTGTGCATCATTCATACCTTGTGTGTCACTAATTAGTTGTGTTCATTCATTATTAACCTGCATTTGACCCTTCACTGCATCTTGTGCCCTCGAGGTGTTTCCATTGATCTGTAGTGGCATCATAGAGCCGTTAGTCCACGAATGGCTTTGAAACAGTAGAATCAAACCAACGACACAGCTTTGACTCAAGATGAAGAGTTTTATTTTGTATGTACGCAGCACAGCCTGATAGATCTTCATCACACTGCTCTGTCTCTTAGCTGCTAACAGGAGCTGTTAATAACCCTTTTCTCTGTGCGTGTGTGTTTGCAGAGTTTCGTTCGCCGTCACACCTCAGTGGGTTGAACCGAACAGCGTCTCTGAGCGGAGCGGACCGGACCGAGTCTCTCTCCGTCAGCGGCAGCAACAGCCAGCTCAACAACAGCATCCCCTCGCAGCAGTACACACCCGACTTCTACGTCCGCGCCCTCACCGACCTGCAGTTTGTCAAGGTTGGTTACAACAAACATGCCCCGTCGTTTAGTATTGTATGAGCTGCTTCAGAGAGCGTTCAGACCCTTTCATTGTTTTATGCTCAATTTACTGAGTTAGATTTCGTTTTAAATGGATAAAATTGCAATTTCATTAAGCTGGGGGAAAGAAATTGTGAAGGTTGGTGGAGACATAAACACAAGTCCAAATGAATGATAATGTTGCTCCATAACTGCTGAATGTGTAAATGAGCAGCTGTTTGTTCACCATATCAACCTAAAAGGTGATATGTCAATTTTGTGTTCATAGTTTCTGCTGCCTCCAAACAGCCAAAAAAAATCAGTTATTGGAGGTTTAAATGTTTCATATCATATAAAGTATATTTCCATGTGTTGTTTGATTATAAAGCAGGTTCTATATTAATACTGTGAAAGTATCAAAGCCTCAGTCCACAGAGAAACACACAGCCTGTATTCAGAAACGGAGCCTTAAAACCAGCCGTTAGGACTTCTGTAACTTTGTGATGTCACAACAAACCAGTCTCCACTCTCAGTCTAACCCTAACCCACCTGGACCCATCATTAATTTTTTTTTATTATATCACTCAGAAAACAGTCAGTCCTTGACCTGTTGCTACTAGAGCGCCGGAGAGAAGATGTAAATATCTTCTATATCTTCTAATGGATCAACACGTCAAATGAAACACTGTAAAAGTGTAAAATATTGGACCTTTTTAAAGGAAAATTCTACCAAAGAAAACCAGCATCAGCTTCGATCTCCTTCTCATGTCCCCCTCCCTCCCTCAGATCACACGGGCTCAGTACCAGAACGGCCTGATGGCGTCTCGTCTGGACAGCACACCTCAGTCCCCAGAGAGCGGCCACAACGTGGTCCGCCTGGATCCAACCACTCCCCCCGCCAACACCAGCATCACAGACCTGGGAGCGGACTCCACCCCGACAGAGAACGGACCGGACGAGACGACGCTGCTCCTGCTTAACGAGCAGAACTCACCGCACACACCCAACCACCACAGCCAGCTGGAAAACAGCATTTGACCCCCCCCACCAACGATCATCCGTACTCCTACGTTTGCACGCACGCACTACTACGCTCGGATGTATGCTGGGGAGGGGGAGGAGTTTGTGTGTGTGTGTGTGTGTGTGTGTGTGTGTGTGTGTGTGTGTGTGTGTGTGTGTGTGTGTGTGTGAGAGAGAGAGTACGAGTGTGTGTGAATGCTCCTTATGTATTCACTGACTCAAGATCTGAAGGACCTGCTTGTCTGGACCAGGAAGCTCCTCCCTCTCGCCCATCAACGTAGTCGTCGTTCAGAGGCCTCCACGATTTTGCGAGCTTCTTCCCCTGTGTGTGTGTGTGTGTGTGTGTGTGTGTTTTTAAATCTGTGTGTGTATGTGTGTGTGCTTCCACCTCACTGTCCCTAATCAGAGACTCAGGGAGACTCCACCCCCCTCCCCCCTTCCCCTTCCAGTACATACATGCAAGTGCAGTCGCAAACCAACCCGCCGCTGCATGCGTAGCAACCTGCATCCCCCTCCACACCATCCATACAGCTAGAAGACAAAGACGACCCGAGCATGTCAGCGGAGCTCCAACAAAGTAATATATGTTCCGTAGAAATTTATAGTGAGATATTTATTGATAAAATCTGTGTGAGACGGACACACGAGACTCCTACTGACTCTTTTTCTGTTTTGTTTTCCTTATTTTCGTTTGTGGTGGGGGTGGGTATATATACATATATATCCTGGATAGAAGCAGTAAGTAGCCCAGAGCCTTTATCCCAGAGTTGTTAAGAGATTCAGCGCCGATAGACAGCCAGTCTGTATTGTGATTAAGACAATCAATATTGATTATGATGAATGTGTTAAATTTAAATGTGTAGGGTACGTTAACTGTGGCAGCCCGGCTCTCAAACGGCCTCCTCTCTGTGAAATCGATTCGTCCACGGTGCCTCGATGACTGAAATGAAAGGATCTGAAAAGATGCGATGGGCAGTTTTCAGATGAGACAGGTCGGCGTAGGAATCAGTTTTCGCAGAGGTGAAGGTGTTTGAGAGCGCAGAGACTTCAGTGTGAGTCCTTTCCTACTTTATAAGAGAGGGTGGTTTGTCTGTGTGTGTGTGTGTGTGTGTGTGTGTGTGTGTGACCAAAATGGCCATCACCAGACATGGTGGGAACAGAAAACCAAAAGAGGGAAGCTTGATCACCTCCTGACTAGAAAATACTATAAATCTGAGACTTTATTTATTTAGTTAATGTGTGTGTACATTTTTGTCAATGAGGGGGGCAAGAAATATGATTTTTTTTTTTTTTTTTGCCTCGTGGGATTTTATGTGTAAAATATTCTTTTGCATTCAGTGGTTATGTTTGGGGTTTTTTTTTAATCAGATCTTGGGGAAGGGGTCACTCTGTCGTACTGAACAGCAACTTAAACATTTATCATTCTTTGTATTTCTGTAGCCTAACACACCGCTCAGCCCTGGCATCGAGAAAAGTTTGTCATTGTCATCGGAAACTACGTTGTATATTTTACAGTTATCACAAAGCATGTTGTTCAGAGGACTGCACACACTCCAGTTATTTTTTACTGTACAATCTGAGGAGATTTTAAAGGAAAGATTTGTCCCAAAACTCGTAAACTTTGTGTCTGGTAACAGATTTTTCTTTGTCTGATTTCTACAAGAACCACAGTGGTGTTGTTTAATAGATATATTTACTGATATTAAACATGAAAAGTAAATCATACACCAGGTTTTGGTTTTTAAAATCAAAGAACAATGTTTTTTCCTGCAAGACATCTATGATTGATTGATTTCTATACTAGCTACTACATATACCAGAATGCAATGCTTTTACCCACTTAAAACAAATAAATCACAGGTGAATCCAACAAGCAGGGGGGGATTCTGGGAAACGTAGGACATCAGGAGAAGGAGTGGATGACACGCCGAAGGGAAGTGGATGCACCAGAAACAGTTAACTTAAAACAACAAGAACAGATCATCACAAACGGAAGATTTCTGAGTTTGTAACAGTTTTTTTTTTCCTTTAATGTCGCTGCTTTCTGAGATCGACAACATCAGACTCTCAATCGACACTGAGGTGTTTCCTTATCACTGAATTCCACTTCTGTCAATGAACAAACACTGTGAAGTTTTGTGAAAGTAAAACTACTGAAGCTTGTTCTGAAATATGTGCTCAGCTTGTCGTGTCGTCTGCAGCAACAGCACTGTCCTAAAACAGGAATCATGAAGCACTTCTGTTTCCCTGTTTAGCAGAAATCTGAAACCAGAGTATGACAATATGGATTCAAATTCATTGGAATAACTTCTGTTTTTTTTTTTTAAATCTTTGATTCATCTGATTTTGTGGTTTTTTCTTTCTCGGGAAATGTGACAAGTTTTTTTTTTTTTTTTTTTTTTTCTTCGAGAAAAGACGCAAGAAAAGTTAATGTAAATTAAAAAAGTTTAAATAAGTTTCAGCTGAAGGTTTTGCCCGTAAAAAATTAACACATAAATAATAGTTGATTGTGTCATTGTTTTCCTTTACGTTGTGTTTTCTGCCAAAGACAAGTGGTGATCATCTAAAGAATAAGTTAGACATTTGCTTGACACGTTGTGCTGTGGCCTGATGCATCATGGGTCTGAGCTGTGCCGGTGTTTTGTGTGTCTTCAACGGTATGCCAATAATTTATCCACAAGTTGCAATTATTTGAGCTGAACTTGATGCTTTGTCAGTTTGTCTTTTACATCCAGTTTATTCAAGTCATGGTCAGTTTGTTTCAGCCTGGAGGCTAAAGGCCGTCATGGAGGCTGTGAGAGTTTCTGAGCTTGTTTCAACACAGTGTGCCTCACACTGCCTTAAAAACACTTCAGTTTGAGTCCAATTGAGTCAATTTACCTGATACTTTCTTACACAGTGGTACAATCCTTTATTTTAACTGGAATATTTGTTAATTACACTAATTATATTTCAATGGGGACTTTCAAAACACTAAAATCACAGCAGCGTGGATTTACAGTAAAATAACTGGCTGAGTTAAACCTCAGTGGGTGAAGACAAGGACAAAGTTAGCTACTAGCAAAGAGGAAAATCAGCCTGTTTTTATGGTATTAATGATTGTTATACCATTAAAGTTCAAGATTTTATGGCTCACTTTATGATATAATAAAAGCAAACCAAAACCAATGTAATAATTAATATAAAAAAAGTCAAATTCTTCAAACGCTCACAGTAACGACTGGTGGTTTTTAGCAGCTTATGACTTTCTGGCTGTTAGTCACTGAAACAGACTTTTGGAGCTAAGGATGCTAACTTACCTGCGTATATAAATTATTAAAGATGGTTCGAATTTAGCTAACATGGCCCCCGCAACTTTGGGCGTCTTCAATTTTGAAATGTGGCAACATTTTTCTGGGATTTAATTTCCATATTCCCATGAACATATGGTTCGTGATTAAAGAACATTCATGTTGTTAGTCTTCAAAAACTACAGTATCCATGAAACTTTGACAGCATGCTAATGTCTAACAACATTTGTGACCTCATGACCTTGTCTGCTAATCCGTCATTTGGTCACATCCCAACACGAAACTTAGTGGGAAACTGAGTGTTAAAACTGATGTTCAGCAGCAGGTTTCAGCCTAAAATGTATTTTTGTGATCTCACACTGTCTCTGTTTAATGATTAAACATTTGCCTATAGGACAGAAGCAAAGTTTAAATCCAGCATTCCCAGCTAGCAATGTGAGGTTGTGACTAATTATTGGATTTAAGCATTTGTTTCACCTCGGGGAAACATTGCATAATTTCGGGAAAACTGCGGACAGTTGTGAGCTCATTAAAATACCTTTGAAGATGCAACCTGATTAAAGTTTTAACTGTTAATCCTCTCAGGTTTGTCTAGGGATCACTTACACTGACTCATTGAAAGCTGACAAGATAATCATCGATTTATCTTTGTTTTGCTCTCCGGTTTAGTCATAGCAAGTCATCTATCTTAGAATATGGACAGAAAACACCAACAACGTGTTTAATCTGTTGAGAAAGACTGTAGAAAACAAAAAAAGTGCTCCACCCACTGATGTTTTTGCACTTCTGCGTACAACTTCTGAAAACGTCTCTGATTTGGAGAAAAAGTCTCTGCATATGCTTTCTAACCAAGAACCAACAGCTGCTCCCTATTTTGGGAGTTCAGAAAATTGAACCAGCCTGGACTCATCCGTGATTAAAAGTGAAAGCACTTTAGCGAAGGACAGCAGTATTTTTCCAAAGGACACAAATTTGCCAAAGTTGCCGGATGAGTAGCTCTGTCACAATTCTGTTACTGACCCGGATTTCATAATTATTTTGTCACCGTCGTGACACTGCATTTATTTAATTTCACCATCGTGTCAAGGAACTCGTTGACTCACTATTCTGTTGCCTTTGCCTTCATCTCTTAATCACTGTACTGGATTTTTAATTTATTTTGTGTTCATTCCTGAAATATTTTTGACACACACACATTTCAACTGACTGTTTTTGTTCCTTTTGTTGATTTTTATGGCTGAGATTGTTTTTGTTTATGCTTGTGTACAAGTTGGAGTACCCCCCCCCCCCCCCCCCCCCCTTTTTTT
>NW_019525077.1:310444-351185 GCF_002814215.2 Seriola lalandi dorsalis
CCCCCCCCCCCCCCCACCTACTTTAAATTGTACTGAGTTTGGGTTCATTATGCCTGTGTGTGGGTATGTGTGTGTGTGTGAGTGGGTGTGTGTGAGTATGTGTGTGTGTGAGTACTTGTGAATCAAGTCTGGTTATTTTTTTTTTTGTACCTCAGAAACACTGTCAATAATTGTGGTAAACAACAATTTTTTTTTTTATTTGTCATGAATTTAATTTGGGAACAGAGCGAATGGAGCGACTGGCGTTGGAGGGAAAAAATAAACTGATTGTCCTTCATTCTCTCTGGCATGCTTTAACTTTTAAAAACAACAGAGACACAAGGTGTAAATACTGTTTTATAATTTCTGTCTTAATGAGTTTTGAAGATGAAGAAAGTTATTAATAAACCTGGGATATATTTCTCTATGGACCTTTGTGATTATCTTGATTTTTTTCTGAGGACTTTTTAGACTTATATATTCCACAATGATAAGACACAGTTACTCTTGTTGCCTAATGGGCCAGTACATATACAAAAATACATAAAAATGCAAATGAGCAAACACGCACACTCTGGTAAATACTCAGTAGTTACTTATAAGTAGCAAATATTATTTAAACAAATGTGTAGTCATTGGTTAACTCTGATATTATTGGCTTTGAACAAGTCCGAAAGTAAAATCAGATAACATTATCTACTTGTAAATCCTACATAGTGTAACATGAATGACACACCCACACACAGTGTGGCAGGTTTTCTAGGACACATACAGTATACATACATGTGGGCTCCTTGTGTGGAGGAGGAAGTGAAACTGGAGTAGTTTAGGGAAGTGGTTTGACTTCTGACAATTGAGAAACCCCAACGCTGCGCCTCCTCTCCTTTTTACATCACTGGGAATTCTGTCTATGTAACTGGTTCTGCCTGCGGGGCGGATGTGAATCATCGACGAGAATATACCAGGAGACAGGAAGAGATAAAGGAGAAATACAGTGTGCCGTACACTAATTATATGATATGATGAAACCACCTTTAGTATACAAAACGTGGGCGAGTACAATGTAGAAACAGTTTGACAGTTTGACCGGTTTTATAATGAGGTTTTATCATTTGAACATCAATCGTCATATGATTCTTATTGTATTAAATTATATCCACCACTTCTCCCTGAGACGGCTCAGCAGACGAGTTAGGGCGGTGGACAACCAACGCCCTCCACACTGAGGTCTCAACAGGTTCCCGACACTGTTACTGTTACGCAACTCGAAGTCAGACATTCACATGGTCTGGGCCCGTATTTATCAACATGAAATTTTGAATGTAAGTTAAACATAAAAGTAAAAATCATTGATTTTAGCACCTGATGTCAAGTAAGATGTGTTCTGTCAAAAGATCAGAAACTGAAAAAAAAAAAAGATTTTTTGACCTTGTAATTATTACCGTCATTATTTGTTTAAATTCTACAATAAAGTATTATTTAAGTGCTTTTACTTTAAAATGTCACCTTCTATTTAATCTGTTACTTGGTGTTTGTTTGTAATCATGTATCCTCATTTCCATTTGTAACTTTGATTATTCACGTCAAGTAATATTAACCAAACTATTGAAGGCCTATTGACTGCACAACCTGACACGAGAAAGTCAAATTTGCTTGGGTGATGGGAGTGAACCTGGCTCAACGAGTGACGTCAGAGGAAAGTTTGTGTTTTTTCCCTTCAGAGACACACCTTAACCACAGGATGTGGCCTCGTACCTATGACCGAATCACAGCCGTGCTGATATTCAGCACAACATCACTCCCTCTCGGGTGATTTTGCAGGTAGAGCAGACTGAGGGTCGCCTTGGCTGCGGAGGTGTGAGCCGGTTTATTTGTGCATCGGAAAATAACATTTTATGTCCCTGATTGATTCCTTTGTTCCCACTGATGGCTGACTTTCACGTTACATCTTTCTCAACTCGCCGAGTTAGAATACTGTTGCAGGATAGCTAAAATTATTTTTCTATTTGTATTATGCGGTTACATAATGCTGTTATAAATTCACTTCTGTCCAACATAACTTTACGTAATAACATACCTTTTAGTTTTTAACCATGTAGATTGATCTAAATCATTAGTTACCTAGATACTTACCCAGCATTTAACCAATGTCTTGCATAATCTATGTGTAGACTATTAATTGGTCACCTACACCCAGAAAATCACCCATTGCATATGTAGTACAATGACTTCTGAGCACTGATTCACATATCTTTGACAGGATGTCAGCAAAGAAGCCATCAGCAAGGAATCTGCTTATCATGTGTTTAAGATCTTTGTTGGGGAAATTCAGCACAGGAAGACCACACCCCTGGCCATGTGTAAGTCATCATCGAAGGAAAAGAGGTTGTTGATGACAGTAAACGTGTGGGCTGGACTTCTTCAGCCATCGCATTCCTGGACTGGACTGTGATATTCTGTTTTATTGTTTTCAGTTTAAGTATTTGAGTATTAGTTTCTTACCCGATTGTCACTGTTATTGATTGCAGTCCGAATACATAAAAAAATGTAACAATTATAATAATAATGATAATAAGAAGACAAATTAATTATCTTAAGTATAATTAAGAAAAGCAATTTCAATATTTGCATTTAAATTTTATGATAGGATGTTGCACCACTTTTTCTTTTTTTTATTTTGGCATTTATCATGGTTGCAAACAAAAAACAAGAAAATATATATTTTTTAAATACAAAATACATGTAGTTGTTGTTAATTTAAAGAGATTTAACGACTTCACAGAAATCTAAATGAACTTAAAAATGTATATAATCATATATGTTTTTGCAGAATAACATACTGAATAAACTGCGAGATGGACTCTCTCTCTCTCTCTCTCTCCTCCATCACAAGAGTGACATCATTATTCAACCATAATTA
This sequence comes from Seriola lalandi dorsalis, assembly GCF_002814215.2. Taxonomy (NCBI): domain Eukaryota; kingdom Metazoa; phylum Chordata; class Actinopteri; order Carangiformes; family Carangidae; genus Seriola; species Seriola lalandi. The sequence goes on from NW_019525077.1 coordinate 313,344, forward strand.
AATGACTGTGGATCCACATTAAAGATGTGTGAAATGATCGCTCTATGTTTAATCAGCACGAACGTTGACGATTTGCTTTCAAAGGTTCAGTTGTTACGCAGATTTGTTGAGGTGGGTTTCAAGTTTTCAGTATTAAAGTATTAAAATTGAGAGCAACGTCTTTGTAGCTTAGAATTTCAGCAGTTTTAAATTTCAGTGACTTCATTCGGTCACCTCAACTTTTCCTCGCTTCCTTAGTTTTAACAAAAAAACAAAACATTAATGGGATGTGAAAGTGCTGCTCCAACACTGAAAGAAACAATTTCCTGATGCTGAGGGCAGAGAAAACATTAGTCAGCAGAAAATAAAGAAGGACCAACGACATCTCACACACCCTCCAATAATTTCTAATGTGGACAGACATACTAACAAACACAAATACATGCCCACCTTACCAATAGTGGACTATCAGGCTACACCAACCAAGTGGGGACCACTATCTCTTATCATTATGAAAAAACAAATTATATTTTTATTCTTATTTTATAATATGTGCAAAATGTGGACCTCCATAGCCTGAAGTGGAACTGTCTGGGAATTAATGCATACAATGATTTTCTTGATGTCGTTCACGAAATTATAATATAATCTTCACATTTAAACATTTGCTTTGACAAATATTCTGAAAATGATCATGCAGAGTTACACTCTGCATACATATGTTTATTAAAAAAATAACAAGAATATTGCTCACAGTGACAATGCTAACATGTTCACCACCAGTTCAGTGTGTTAGCATGCTAACATTTGCAAATAAGCACTAGAACTACAACTACAAAATGTCAAAGATGACAAAATAAAGTCCAAAACTTATTCATATTGTGGTTGTTGATGTAAAAAAAAAAAGAAAAAAAGATGGAGGTACAGACAACACCACAACAAACCACAAGCGGCTGAGGTTTTACTGAAACAAGAAGTTACAATAAAATTAAAAAAAGAGAAGAAATAATATAATAGAACTAAAGGTTAAGTTAAATTTAAGTGAAAGTTAAATATACAGTACTTAAAAACCTCTTCACCTTGTAGCCTAAGGCATCTGTTTGACTCTTCACAGGCAGAATGAGGTCAGAAACACTTTTAAACATAAACTAAATATAGTTTGGTTGTTGTTGGATGATGTAAGTTGAAAACGTTGACTGTTTAGTGTGTTTAGTGTTGTTTTCTTTTTGATTATCATATAAAACACATTCAGTGTTTGAAAGGAATCTCACAAACATTATGTTTTACAGCAAACCCCTCCCCCTCCAGACAGTGTGAATTCACTACTAGTCGAAGCCCGTTAATTCATCTCCACCACCGTGACGGAGCTTCCACCTGCATCACAGGGAAGTGAAGTAATATCAGACTCAGCCATGGTTACGCAACTCTAAACAAGTAACGTGTGTACTATGTTTGCTGGAATTTTTTTTTTTTAAACCTAAAAAACCACAAAACCACAAAAAGATGTGAAAAGATTAGGAAATAAGAGAAAAGATCATCAAAAGAATCGTGTACTTTCAACCATATTTTAGCCTGCCGTGACTAATCAAAACATATCTACTACTATTATTATCATTATTAGATTCGTTACAGTTTGAACACAGGGTCAGTAGAGGGGTCACCCTGAGACTCCAGAGGCTAATGCAGGATTTTTTAACTCAGGCTTTTAATACAATCCAGCCACAACTTGCTAAAAAACAAAAACAAAACCAAAAAAAAAACGCATTCTGACAGAATTTGAGCCAAACTGTCTGTATGTTTCTCCATGTTTTCAGTCCTTTTATCTATCTATCTATCTACTACTACTATTATTGTGAAGAATATCTCATGTTTAGTGTTATATTATTATTTAAAAAAGAAATCATAAAACATTTATAATCAATGCATAAACCTGTGTAGAGTGCATGGCATATCTGATATCTCTCTATCAAACAGTATGTGCAACATAGCCTTAATGAGTGCATTTCCTTGTGTGTGTCATAGACACATAGGGCACTTTTTCATGGCAGCAGTGTGTAAGCACAGTATTTCATCATCACGGTGGTTTACAGCACTGAGACCGTCCCACTTCCTGTCGAGTATGTTTAAAAACCCTGCAAGTCGGCACAGGCAGGCAGAACAACACTGACAGGACAAGCTTAACCAAGAACAGTAAACAACTTCTTCTCTACTGACTTCAACAGGTAAATTGACTTTTCTTTCTTCTTAATTTTTTTGTCTCTGACATTCTTACTGTGGAGCAGATTATAAACAGGATCCTTGTTTTACTTTGATTGGGAATTAAATCTCATTAGAGGACAGTTTCTTCAACATGCTGCTGACAGTTTTGTCATTATAAACTGTGAGAACATGTTAAAAAATGTTATCTTATTTTTAGTCAATGTTACTTCAAACGTTGATGCAGTAGTGAATCACAAATCCCCACAACAACATACAGAGATGTACTGTAGCCTTTACAACAGGTCAATAATTAGCAAAGGATCATAGATAAAATACTAATAAGCTGCTATAAAGGTAGAAGTAAATTTGAGCTGTATTTCACTGACTGCTTTATGATTCAAATTGCTCTCTCTCTTCCTGCAGACCTTCCTCAATTCAGAAAAAGATGGAATCCGAGATGAAATGCAACTTGAGCGAGATGTGGAGCTCCAAGATGCCCAAGGGACTGGACCTGGAGATCTCCCATCATCCAATGACAATGAGGCGTGTGGCCAACCTCATCATCGCCATGGAGAGGCTGAAGGCCGGCACATCAGAGTCAGTGCTGAGCACCGAGTTCAGAGATGAAAACCTGCTCAACATCATGATGGAGAACATGGTGGAAGGTAAATAACGCAAATTTCAACACTGTTGCATAAAAAGAACTGATTTCTCTATTAGCATAGCATATTTTAATTGAGTTTTAGTTTCACATTAAACTTTCCTGGAAAGTTAATTGAAACAAAAAATGCTGCCATCTACATTAAGTCCTTCACAATCAGGAACTGTGGGAAGTGATTGACGGATAACTAAGAGTGTTTTCAGGAACAGTTTCTGTGATAATGTCTATCTTCAGATACAGAGTGGGCTACTTATCATTTCCTGTAGCTGGAAACCCATCAAAACAAATGGTGACACCTGTGATTTGGGCTCCCACACATTCACCTGCACAGGTGTTTTCACTTATTTGGCCTATTTCAAGCTCCGCCCAGAACTGTGTGGGTGTCTTTGACTGACATCTCTCTGTTTGCTGTTAGTTTTGTAGCACCTTTTAAGGTGGGACAACTGAAGCATCATTAATGAGTGTATAGTGTTTATCTACTGTACTATGACTCAAATGAAAAGGATTATGACTGTAGATAAAAATCATAGCAAAGTGACTAATCAGGCGTGCCTTTCTTTCCCTCAGAGCGTGTTATGTTCGAGTGCTTTTCAAATCCACCAAGTCAGTTCAGGAGGACATGTCAGCACCAGTGCAGTGTGACCGACAGCCAGCAGAGACACTTAGTTAGGGACTTAAACAGCATGGAGCTCAACGCAGTGACGCTGCAAGCCGGCAGTGAAAACCACAAAGGTAAATTACATGTGATCAGTTAGATCTGATGGTTAGAAAATTGTAGATATTTGAATTTAGTGATGATTGAAACACAGTCTGAAAATATAAAGTCTAAAATGAACCTGTATCCTCTGTTCTCTCCTCAGTGCATCTGACCATGTCGACCTACTTGCCACCTTTACCCAGCACCGAGGCCAAGGCCAGACCTGTGGCTCTGTGCATTAAAGACACAAATATCTACTTGTCATGCCACATGGACGGTGACATGCCAACCCTGAACCTGGAGGTAAGCTCTTACACTCTGTTAAAGAGTAAACTCCTGGTCATCTTAATCGTTATCATCTCAAAGAGACAATACACATTTATTGATATGAGCTAGTTTTACTTTCCAGTGTGATGGTCTGACCTTCTGACATGTGTCTTTTCACCTCTCAGACAGTGGAGGACAAAAGCAGTCTGCAGAGGATCAGCTCTGACAGCGATCTGGTGCGATTTCTGTTCTACACCCAGGTCAGCGGACTGAACGTCACCACTTTCATGTCTGCCTCCTTCCCTGACTGGTACATCAGCACAGCAGAGGAAGACAACAAGCCAGTTGATATGTGCACGGAGACCGACAACCGCTACAGAACCTTCAACATCCGGTCAAAGACACCCCTTACTGAATGTAGACTGGCACCCCGGGGTCATGAGAGGCGCTCTTAAAGAGAACATCTTGGTATTGAACAGAATGCAAAAGTTACTGTATTTTAGATTTTTTGATTCAGATAATCAGCTACAAAGATGTAATTTTCTGCCACTGTCTGCGAGAAAGACTTCTGCAAGTTTTACAGAGTGCCTATTTACTGTATGTACCAAGTACAGAAAGTGAAATTCTAAGTGTATTGACATAGTCAAATATCACCACAAGGTGACATTGTTGTGCTGACTGGTGAGCACCTATTTACATGACACACTGTTAATGCTTTTATCTATTTATTCATTTATTTATCTATTTATGCACCATTTTAACATATGTATTTATTTGGAAATCTGCTTTCTAACAATTATTTAAATGATGGTCAACAAATCTTTAATAAAGCCTTGTAACTAATTTGGATTTCTGTTGTATGCTCACTCAGGTTTATGTATTTGCCCACAGCCCCAGATACCGACCAGCATTCTTACATTTGAAAAATCCTAGCTAGCCTCATGTTTTCCATGCTTCAGTGACAAGTGGTTATTTGATTAAACACAGTGATATTTAGGAATGTAATATATACAGATGGGTGCCAGATTAAAGGGAAAACCTGAATAAATGAGTGGAGAAACATAAAAGAATGTAGATATTTTCACACAGGTGCACTTTGGGAAATGCAAAGCAGGCACAGCTGATTCTGGTTTTGTATCAACATGGCAAGAGGGAAAGATCCAAGTGGCTCTGAGTGAGGGTTCGTTGTTGGGGCACAGACGGCAGCGGCATCAGTCACAAAAACTGCTCAACTGGCCAGTGTTTCAGTAAGAACAGTGACATCTGCATTTTGATTTATGACAAAGATGTCAGTAAATAGGGGAGTGGATTAGCTTGAAATGTGAGGAAAAACAAAAGAGTGACTCTTCCTCTGGTGACTGAGAATATAAAGGACGAAATCAGTCAGCAAGAACAATTCGTGTATAGTTGCATAGCGAGGGATATTAAAGTAGGGTCGTTACAAAGATGAATGAACATATGAGAGTTCACTGGTGAAAAAAAAAACCCACTGGCACTGGTCTACAGAGATGTGGAAACAAGACTTAGTCAAAACCTAGTGTATGGCTGGACTGTGAATGGGCAATGTTAGAAACTGAGGATGTAGTTTAAAACTGTTGTGGAACCGCTGTAAACAACTGACATCATCGTATTGTATTTGCATTCTGCCTAGTGACAGCTGGTTTCAGAGGGTGTATCTGTTTGCTTCTCTCCTCCTCTCTGTGCTCACATATACAGTATAAAATAGTGACTGAAACGCAGCCCATTAACCTTACATGTTAACTCCCAAGCCATTCCCAAGCTGCTGCTCTGCTCTGCTGACATCCTAATTTTATAACGGTGACTTTGTCTGACAAAATCGCCGAACACAAAGACTGTGCTGTGATTTCAGCTGTATTTGCTTGAAATTTACTTGAATGATCTCTCAGAGAGAAAGTCAAAAGCGACATAATACCTTATTTTTTGGTCCCACACAGCGGACAGCCTCCTTCTGGGATCCACAACAGTTTTCAACCACTGTGTTTCCTCTAACTGTTCCTCAACTGCAAAATGTACAGGCCTTTATTAGAGGCAGGTCTTTGTTTCTAATTCCCTTTGTTTGATAGGTTGTCGACATGTTGTCTGTTGGTTTTTTCTTTAATTTGTCACCCCCCTTCTGTAGTATGCATCGTATGAAAATTAGTAAATATGGATACCATTAGGACAATTTTGAAAGTACTTTTACCCCACCACATTTTAGACAGAAATGTTGAAGTTAGTACTCCACTACATTTGCTTGACTGCTGTATTGTTAATAATTGCAGTCCCCATAAACTTAAAAAAAAATCCAATAATAATAATGCATTAGCTGAAGCTGTATAATTAAGAAGAGCAATTTCTATATCATTTGCATTTGAACATTGGACAGAATGGTGTTCCACTTTTTTATGCCTGCCTGCCGGCGACAGTCAGAGCCGGAGGTATATTGTTTTCGGGTTGTCCGTCCGTACATTCTTGTGGACATAAAATCTCAGTAACGCCTTGTCGAAATTTCTTCAAATTTGATACAAAATGTTCATTTGGAATAAAGGATGAACTGATTAGATCTTGGTGGTTAAAGGTCAAAGGTCAAAGTCAGGGTGACCTCAAAAACACGGTTTTGACTTTGTGGACACGATATCTCAGTAACGCCTTGAGGGAACTTCTTCAAACTTGGTACAAATGTTCACTTGGACTCCCGGATTAACCGGTTAGATTTTGGTGTTCAAAGGTCAAAGGTCAAGGTTAGTGTTAGTTTCTTGAAGCAACAAAACCAATCCTGTTGTGCTGACCCCTCTCCACAATTTAAAAAAAAAAGAATTACAAAAGCACTTTGAACTTATGAAAGAAGATCTTTTGTATTTAATCTTCATTTTTTCAAAACAACTAGAAATATTGGTCCACACTTGGTTGGTATAGTCTGACAGTCCACTTACATTAAGGGAGGCACGTATATGTGTGTGTGTGTGTGTGTGTGTGTGTGTGTGTGTGTGTGTGTGTGTGTGTGCGCGTCTGTCCACATTCAGTGCAATTTGAGGGTGTGTGACATGTTGTTGCTCTTCCTTTTAGTGATTCATAATTCTTTAACTACGGCTGACTAATGTCTCTCCCCTAAGAATCAGAATCATCTTCAAGTGTTTGAGTCGCACTTTCACATCCCATTAATAGTTATCTTCGTAATAAAATGGATGAAGTCAGGAAAAGTTTATATGACACAATTGTGTCACTGAAATTTTAAAATATATGAAGTTGTGTTATCTTTGCAGAAATTCCAACTATTGTTGTTCACAATTTTGTACTTTTTTACCATTTTACACATTTTTCATTTTATCTTTGACTCAAAATGGACCATTTATTTGGTACAGAATAATAATCACAGTTTTATAATTTTACTTAATGGGTACTTGTCCTCTTAACAATAATGCCAAAATATGAAGAAAAAAAAAACAACAATAAGAAAGCCACATTAAGAAAAACCTTCAAAGAGAAAAGAAAAGAAAATATCCAATCTACGAAACAGAATCATCTATGTGAGAAGAATCAAAAACGATGGAACAAATTACCAGTGACAGAAAATAATCAGTGACCACAACCAAGCACTTTCCTGTAAGCTGGAGATTTCAGTTCATTTTGGAAAATGTTTAATTGTAGCTTGTCAGTCAGAATCAGGAAATTATGCCACTAATTATTTTTTCGTGCCCAAACCCAAATGAGTTGGATTTGTTCTTCAAAATACGATCCAAACCAGAGCTACAGTGGCCCAGAGAGCTCAAATTGCTACAACTTCAGAAAACACACGCAAATTCAGAAAACATAATCAATTCGACAACACATGCCGCACATAGACACAACACAACCAAATAGGGTAAGGTGCTTGACATTTTACAGATTAAACAAATTAGAAAATAATCATTTATTAGGGAAAATAATTATCTTTTTTCTACATCAACGACCACAATGTGAATAAGTCTTGGACAATATTTTGTCATCTTTGACATTTTGTAGTTGTAGTTCTAGTGCTAATTAGCAAACGTTAGCATGCTAACACACTGAATACTTTGTTCAGTATGTGCAGTAAGTGTTGTGTTCTTGTTTGTTACCATATAAAGCACAATCAGTGCATCTTATTATTATTGTCATCATCGTCTTCTCCCGCTCATCCGGATCCCGGTCGTGGGGGGCAGCAGCCTCAGCAAAGAGGTCCAGACAGCCCTCTCCCCAGCCACTTCCGGGAGAATCCCGAGGCGTTCCAAGGCCAGCCGAGAGATATAATCCCTCCAGCGTGTCCTTGGTCGGCCCCGAGGCCTCCTCCCGGTGGGACATGCCCGAAACACCTCCTCAGGGAGGCGTCCAGGAGGCATCCTCACCAGATGCCCGAACCACCTCAACTGGCTCCTCTCGACATGGAGGAGCAGCGGCTCTACTCCGAGTCCCTCCCGGATGACCGAGCTCCTCACCCTATCACTAAGGCTGAGCCCGGCCACCCTGCGGAGGAAACTCATTTCGGCTGCTTGTATTTGCGATCTTGTTCTTTCGGTCATTACCCAAAGCTCATGACCATAAGTGAGGATTGGAACATAGATCGACCGGTAAATCGAGAGCTTCGCCTTCCGGCTTAGCTCCCTCTTCCCCACAACGGACCGATTCAGCGCCCGAATCAATGCTGACGCCGCCCCAATCCGCCTGTCGATCTCCCGCTCCATCCTACCCTCACTCGTGAACAGGATCCCGAGATACTTAAACTCCTCCACCTGAGGCAGGGCCTTCCCCCCCGACCTGGAGCGGGCAATCCACCAGTTTCCGGCTGAGAACCATGGCCTCAGACTTGGAGGTGCTGATCTTCATCCCAGCCGCTTCACACTCGGCTGCGAACCGCCCAAGCGAGAGCTGAAGGTTGGTGCTCGATGAAGCTAAGAGGACCACATCATCCGCAAAAAGCAGAGACGAGATCCTCCCGCCACCGAACCCAAACCCGTCCACCACCCGGCTGCGCCTAGAAATTCTGTCCATAAAAGTTATGAACAGAACCGGTGACAAAGGGCAGCCCTGGCAGAGTTCAACCCTCACCGGGAACAGGTCCGACTTACTGCCGGCTACGCGAACCAGACTCACACTCCTTTGGTACAGGGACTTAATGGCCGCTAACAAGGTGCCATCCACCCCATACTCCCGGAGCATCCCCCACAGGGAGCCCCTGGGGACATGGTGGTAAGCCTTCTCCAAATCCACAAAACACATGTGGACTGGATTGGCAAACTCCCATGCTCCCTCCAGCAACCTAGCGAGGGTAAAGAGCTGGTCCACAGTTCCACGCCCAGGACGAAAACCACATTCCGAAAACCAGTTTCCGTAACCGAGGATTGGACCGCCAAGGCCCCCGCCTTGGTCTGCTGCCCAATCCACATTGCACCGGACCCCGTTGACTCTTCCTTCAGGTGGTGGGCCCACTGGGAGACAAACCCATTTAACCGGTTCAGGCTGGGCCCGGCCAGGCCCCATGGGCCAAGGTCCGGCCACCAGGCGCTCGCCCACGGGCCCCAACCCCAGGCCTGGCTCCGGGGCGGGGCCCCGGTAACCCTCCGGGCCGGGTACTTGGGTTCTTGTTTGTACTGTTATTATTATATTAAATTATAATATCATAAATGATAGTACTGCAACGTCTCCACCTCCAATTCAACTTGACGCATCTGAGGGAAGTGAGGAAATTCAGAAGTTTACTGGAATTTCTTTTCACATCAATAAAAAATGCATTTTTAGAAAATGAGGAAATAGTAGAAATGTTTACAGATGGCGTAATGTATTTTCAACCAGATTTTAGCTGGATGTGACTAGTCAAAATTGATCTGTTATTATGAGTATTGTTAGATCCTTTTAAGAAACAGTACAGTTTGTAAGTACAGTATTTCATCATCGTGAAATCATAGAATTGCGTTGGTTTACAGAAGTAAGGACAATTTCACTTTCTATATTAAAGGGCCATGAGTTTGTATAAAAACCCTGCAGGTCGGCACAGGCAGGCAGAACAACACTGACAGGACAAGCTTAACCAAGAACAGTAAAACAACTTCTTCTCTACTGACTTCAACAGGTAAATTGACTTTTCTTGCTTCTTAATTTTTTTGTCTCTGACATTCTTACTGTGGAGCAGATTATAAACAGGATCCTTGTTTTACTTTGATTGGGAATTAAATCTCATTAGAGGACAGTTTCTTCAACATGCTGCTGACAGTTTTGTCATTATAAACTGTGAGAACATTTATTCTGTTACTGTCAGATGGAAATCTTCACTCTGAAAAAATGTTATCTTATTTTTAGTCAATGTTACTTTAAACGTTGATGCAGTAGTGAATCACAAATCCCCACAACATACAGAGATGTACTGTAGCCTTCACAACAGGTCAATAATTAGCAAAGCATCATAGATAAAATACTAATAAGCTGCTATAAAGGTAGAAGTAAATTTGAGCTGTATTTCACTGACTGTTTTATGATTCAAATTGCTCTCTCTCTTCCTGCAGACCTTCCTCAATTCAGAAAAAGATGGAATCCGAGATGAAATGCAACTTGAGCGAGATGTGGAGCTCCAAGATGCCCAAGGGACTGGACCTGGAGATCTCCCATCATCCAATGACAATGAGGCGTGTAGCCAACCTCATCATCGCCATGGAGAGGCTGAAGGCCGGCACATCAGAGTCAGTGCTGAGCACCGAGTTCAGAGATGAAAACCTGCTCAACATCATGATGGAGAACATAGTGGAAGGTAATTACACAGATGAAACTTTATTTCCACACTGTTGCATAAAAAGGGCTTACTGGACTGGTTTCTCTGTTAGCATATCATATTTGAATTGAGTCCCATTTTAAGGTGAAACAACTTAATGCTTCATTTATTAGTACATTGTACTTACTTACAGAACGGCTTCAGTTTCACTCCTCCAGTTCACCAAATGGTCTATGACTGTAAATAAAAATCATAACAGCATAACCAATCGAGCTTTCCTCTCTTTCCCTCAGAGCATATTGTGATTGAGCTCGGCTCAGCTCCACCAGTTCAGTTCAGCAGGACAGGGGAATATCAGTGCAGTGTGACCGACAGCCAGAAGAGGAGCTTAGTTCTGGTCGAAAACAGCATGGAGCTCCATGCAGTGATGCTGCAAGGAGGCAGTGACAACCGCAAAGGTAATTATATGCAACAGTTAGAGCTGATTGTTAGAAAATCTCTGGGTCACGGTAGATATTACAATTTAGGGATGATAGGTTGGCAACTAGGCTTGATATTTTAACTGAAACTGTTGAAAGGTGATATGTTATTTCAGATCCTTGTGTAACTTTGGTGAAATGCACAGACACAGTCTTTCAGTTTTCATTTTAATGAACCTGTATCCTGTGTTCTCTCCTCAGTGCATCTGAACATGTCGACCTATGTGCACCCTTCACCCAGCACCGAGGCCAGACCTGTGGCTCTTGGCATTAAAGACACGAATCTCTACCTGTCATGCCACAAGAAAGGTGATGTGCCAACCCTGCACCTGGAGGTAAGCTCTTACATTAATCTCACATAAAGAATACACACTCTGTTATACTGTTAAAGGGTAAACTCAGTCACAAGTGCCACATTTCTCAAAACCAAAACAGTGACTAAGGAAAACTGACCAGATCTTCTTGGTCATCTGAATTGTTATCATCTGAAATGGACAGTATACATTTATTGATAAGAGCTTGTATTATTTTCCGGTGTGATGGTCAGACCTTCTGATGTGTATCTTTTCACACCTCAGGCAGTGGAGGACAAAAGCAGTCTGCTGAGGATCAGCCCCGAAAGCGAGATGGTGCGATTTCTGTTCTACAAACGGGACTCTGGGCTGAACATCAGCACCCTCATGTCTGCCTCCTTCCCTGACTGGTACATCAGCACAGCAGAGCATGACAACAAGCCGGTAGAGATGTGCACGGAGAGCGCCAAACGCTACAGAACCTTCAACATCCAGCGTCAGAGTTAAAACTTGTCCAAGACACCCAAAGTGGAGTGTGGAACTGTATTTTGGGTCATCTTTGTCGCCTTTTAACTAGAACATCTGGGTATTGAACAGTGTAAAATATACTGTACTTCAGCTATTTTGATTCAAATAATCAACAACAAAGATATAATTACTTTAAACAAACGCACTACCATTGTCTGCCAGAAAGATGCAAGTTTTGCAATGTCTATTTACTGTATGTACTAAGTACAGAAAGTGAAATGTATTGACATAGTCAAGTTCCACCAAATGGTGGCATTGTTGTGCTGACTGGAAAGCACCCTGTGTATTTACATGACATACTGTTGACGCTTTATCTATGTATTTATCCATTTGTTTATCTATGTTTGCACCATTTTAACATATGTATTTATTTGGAAATCTGCTTTCTTGCAATTATTTAAATGATGTTTAACGAATCTTTAATAAAGTCTTATGAATGATTTGGATTTGTGTTGTATATGCTCACTCAGGATTTGTTAGATGGCACAACTCAAACAGGGATAATTTACTTCACAGGCGTCATTATCTGTAGTCTATTTGTAAAGACAGAAACTGAACTAGAAACCATACCATTTCATTCACTTAGGAGGATGATTGGTTGTTTTGATTTTTTTCTGTTTTAAACCCACCCTGTTTAAATTTTTCTGTATGTTTTAAGATGTTTCTGGTGAAGGCAGAAATGCATTGGTCTAACAATTAAGGTGTACTATTGGAGTTGTCACCTCTTTTGACATTAGCTGTAATCCATTTGTAAAGACAGTAAGTGAACTAGGACTAGAATTCTCCTCCAACTCTTAATTTATAATTTCCAGTGCACAAAGAATATCACAAATTACAGCCTCAGTATTTGCTTAGAGACCCAGACACAAACCAGCATTCTTAAGTTTAAGGTTTTCCATATCTATGACAATTAGTAATTATGGATAGTGCTAGGAGCATTCTGAGGTACTTCTACCCCACCACCTTTTAAAGAGACATGTTGTACGTAGTACTCCACATTCTGTGCTTGGCAGAATGAGATTTTGCATGCAGAATTTCTGATCATCCAACCAGCTGATGCACTTGTAGCAATAATCCAATAAAACTGTCAATAGTTTTGTATAAGAAGTTTAACTTTTGATATCTTTTAGTATATTTTCCTGATTATACTTCAGTATTTTTATATATAGGAATTATTTTACTTAAGAAAACAATCTTTTTACCCCATTCTACAGGAAAAGTCACATAAGTATACTTAACTAGCATTCAGTTTACTCTAGATAGATAGATAATTTGTATGTGTGTGCTTTTTTTTGTTTATGAAATAAAAAGTAAGAGTTAACATTTGAAGGAATTCTCATTTTTAATAACTGTTTGCTGCAGAGGTTGTATTTACTTATTTTCACTTCAGAAATCAACAAAATACATCATCCGCCCAAACTTGTGTATATTAAGGGAACTTTTGCACCCAGGCCGAGATTAAAGCCTGCAGGTGCCGTTTGTTTGCATCCTCTGCTCCAAGCGGCTCGTAGTTTTAGCGCATGCGTGATTTTCTTTCTTTTTTTTTTTTTTCGAAATTTCAAATCGTCCAATCAGAGAAGAGGAGGCGTTCACTCCCGGCAATTTCAAAACTGGATGCACGAGCTCAGTTGTTACAGTTTCAGTCCAACGTATTGTCAACGACTACGACAAAAAAGGGTCTAAAGAGGAATTTGTGATAACAAATTTGGACAAAGTCAAAAGGAGAAATTGAAGTCCAACAGATATGGAAGAAGGAGAGACCGTATCGATACTTTCCAGAAAAGGTTAGCGAACTCATTTAGTAGCATAAAAGCTCACTCGTTGGTTAGCATTGGTTAGCATGTTATCGCTAACTCAAGGTAGCAGTCATTACACATTCACTGGAAACGTTTTTAATTTGTAGACAAATTAACGCAACTCAATCCATATCTGCAGTCTTAAAACGATAATGAATAAAGCTTCCTCAAAAAGACCTTAAAGGTGTTTAAAGGTCTTATTTCACTTACACGAGTCTAATGTTGTCTCCTACATTTACATGCCTGGCTGCTGTAGGCAGTAATGTTAGGATTCAATGTTTTGATTGTGTTTGCAGAGTATTAGGATATGTTATACACCTATAAACTGAAAGTGGTCGTTTTGACATTGCAGGGGGTAGATTAGTCCTTTTTTGTGGTGTTGTAGTCAGCACCATCAGACCTGTAGCAAACACTGATATAGCAGCTACACACCGCTTAGTAGGCTTCCCATACAAATAAGGGACAGTGCTAGATTTAGTGGTCAACTGAGAAAGTAAGTGTTAAATTAGTAGTTTGCAACAGACTACTAATTAAACTATTTACACAATTTGTTTGTCCGTTCTTTCTATATTAATATATATATATATATATATATATATATATATATTTAAAATATAGCAGGGAAAACAGCAAATGGTTTCAGAGGCTGGAACCACTGAACCTTTGTCTTTCTTTGGTTGAAAAATGGTTAAAACGATGAGTCAATCATCAATTGTCTGTTAATCAAGTAATCGCTAATTGTTTCAGCTCTTGTTTGCTGTTCCTTTTCCAAATGTAGATTTTCCACAAGAGTATTATGTATCACCAACCTGCAGCCAGATGGCAGTAAGTGTCTGTGAAATGTTATTAGGACACTTGGGTAATTCCATGTCAAATTCAGAGATTTTAGACATTTTCTGTGACTGACCATGTTGGATTTGCTTCATACTTAATATAAGTAAAGTCATTATTGAAAATTCTGATTTGTGAGGTAAAATTCACATCTTTATTTCAAGCGCATATTGCCCACGCATGAGTCTATCCTAAAACAATTAACCAGTGGTACCTGGTATGTATGTATGTATGTATGTATTAAGGTATCAAAATGATTTTCACAGGTTTTGTTTACTTACACATGTGCTGTTTTGTTTTTATAGCCCATGTGCTACTGTTCCTTGTGTCTCTGTCCCCACCCCTTACCTTATTTTGTTTAATGGCTGGTCATTGTCTCCATACCTTTAGAATTAAAGAAATTCAAGAAGATACAAGCTGAAGATTTTAAATAGTAGTTGTTGGCAACAATTACTTTGTTCACATTAAGTATGAAGCAAATCCACAAAGGTCAGTCGGAAGGCCTCTGTTGACTTGAAATGGAATGACCTGCCTGAGATGTGATCTACTTTGTCTCTCAAACACACTGACAGTGGACCCATCTGTCACAGTTGCAACACATACATGTTTGTTTGCATATAGAGTGGGGAAATGTGATCCGATCACACATGCTGCTGACACAGTTGGAGAAAAAAAATCTCTTCTTTTTTTTTTTGCTCCATAGTTAAGTTTTGTTTGCCAGAAGTTCCACATTTTATTATGTCCCGGAGTTCTGCAATTTTCCTATTATAAATTTTATATGTGTATATTTATTTGGAAGTACACATAAATTATTATAGTTCAAACACTAGATATGAATCTATAATATACAATTTACTGGCAAGTACAATTAAAAGTTATTAGTGTAGACAATGCTCAAATCCTGTGTAATTTTCTGTCACAGAGCTACGTAAACACAAGTTGATGGAATACTTGGCAGCAAAAGGAAGGCTGAAACTGCCCAACCATAAGTAAGAAAAAAAATGTTGCTGCTAAAATGTTGTCTAACTCCCAAACAGTTCATGTCATCAAGTTTGTTCTGTGTACAGCAAATTAAATCAATAGGTTTTCCTCCTCAGGCCATACCTCCGAGATGACTGTGAGGTTAAGAAGCCTATGACGTCTGCATTTAAGGTAGGGTGTGTGTGTGTGTGTGTGTGTGTGCGCAGGTACATGGTATACAGTAGTAGACAGTATACGTGCGCAACAAGATTTATGTTTATCCCACCGATGTGTCAAAATTCTTGGGAAAGTGGGACTCTTATTTGCGCAGGTAAGGAAGCACTGAAAAGGGAAGAGACATTAACATCATGTGGTGCTGAGTTGCCCTGATTATTTGAATGACTTTTCATTTTGTTTTACTCTAAATTTCCGACATATTTTATTTTTGTCTTCACAGATTGTTAAGGGAAAAGAGAACAAGGCTCCAGCTGACACATTCAGATCTGAAGGCACAAAAACCACAAAACTCCCTGCCAAAAGAGTGTTTGGTGTCACTAACAAAGTGAATGTTAAAGGCAGCATCCTGACTGGACGGCAAAATGGCAAATGTCCATCTTCAATCGGTGGCCCAGCACAGCCACAACGTAATGAAAATCCAGTTCTTACAGGAATGGACACTGTTGTGTCCTCAAAATCCACCCTGAATGCAACCAGCCAACTCAAAAAGCCACCAAATACAGGACTGCTATCCTCAGGCAGAGCCTCTTCAAATGCAGCTTCCAACACAAAGTTCAGCAGTAATTCAAATTCTGCCTGGTCAGGTCCAAGGAAAACAGTCAGTGTCAGAATGAGTCTTGGCCCAATTGTCAAAACAAAAACGGGGCTCATTCCTGCAGTAACCCAGTCAAGAAACACAAAGTCACGTGTAACACATACTCCTGCCGCAGCAGCAAATACCACCACTACTTCTGTGGGTAACAAAGTGCGATCCAGCACCTCATCATTAGTGTCTGATTCCCAGAGCTCTGCTACAGCTCAGAGGAAAACACTTCGTAACACTGCTCTAAACAACCCTGTTAATGAGAGAACTGTTTCTTCAACTGCTAGAGCTGGCATTAAAGTTCAGAGTCAGGACAAGTCTAACTCAAAACCACTTTTGGGGACACATTCTCAGTCATCTTGTAAGAGTCAATTATCAAGTCATGGATGGAAACCAGTGCCCACCTCAAAGTGCATAGAAGCACTTATTAAACCTAAAGGGAGAGAAGGTATGTCAAAAACGAATAGATCAACTGGTGAGCCCACAGACAGGCCAACAAAGCAGAAATCTGAAGGTGGTGGAGAAAAAAATGGGAAATCATGCAAAGTCCCCAGCCGAACATCCTATGACGCAGTGAGCAGGCGCACTTCAAAAGCGGTAAGTGGTCAGTTTACGCGAGCCGCTGTGGCTGAGTTGGGAGGGAAAACCAAGACATGTAAAGAGACACAAAGCAAAAAGGCACACAGTTCAGCAAATGCCCCTCCGCCACAAACATGCATAAAAAGAACAGGCGCTCCAGTGATGTCACAGACGGTGCCGCAGCCTTACAGGACCATCAGCCTTACAGGACAAGCCACAAACATGAAGACGCCAAAGGTCTCAGTCAGGATCATTCCCCAGACTGAAGGAAAGAAAATGACTGCTGCCCAAGAGGAAAGAATGTAAGTAGCACAGTACAACTACTGGTAAATGCACAGCATGAAACCATGATGTGGTACCATTGAATCATTGCATTTCTGCTCTAGTTGACTGTGGGGTAATTTGGCCTGAGACTCACAGGTGTGTCTGTATATGATTCATAAGAAAGGTTGCCTTTAGGGCAGTTTGGCAGATGAAAGTTTTTATTTGTTGAAATTATTATGTGTAGGGATGGGTACCAAAACCCAGTATTAAACAGGGCCCTGGGCGAGATGAGCTCTGACATTACCAACTCAGTTTCCAAGTAAGACATTCAGTTCCAATTGTACATCCCTCAGAGGAGTGGAGTTAGCGATTGCACAGTAAAAAAAATACTGTCCAAAAAAGGTCCTGTAATACATCATTGGGCATTACATTTATTTTTACATTACCATCATTACAAAATCAGTCTATGATAGTGATTTGTTCAAAACAATGCTGTTGAATATTAATTGAGTACAATATCATAAAATCAAGCAATGTCAATTCTTTTCTTGGTTAATTTTTTCTCTTACAAAATAACAAAAAGTACAGATAAGAGTACCGTTAAAGTACGAGATCGATAAGCAGTATCGGTAAAGGCAATACTGGTAAAAATCTTAACAATATCCCATCCTTAATCATGTGTCAGCGATATGATGTTATCATTTTGTTCTATGAATTTCTATCAGTTGTTCAAATTAATCATTCTGAGCAAGTGATGATTAGAAATTAGTTTTTGTTTAATCATACAACACCGTTCATTGCTTTGAATATCCGTTTGATAATTCTAGGGTATTGTTCAAATTTGTTTTACATTTTTAAAAGTATAGGGGATACCCTTTTCTTTTCATTTAACAAAATAAACCAATCAAAATAATACATGTGATATACAAGAATGAAGTAAAATAGGCGACAAAGAATCTGATCAAGGATTGATGGAAAGTTTTGTAAAATCCATGGGAGTTGGGAATCTGATTAGATCTCTGTGCATGTACAGACTGCTTTTTGGTAGAAAGATAGTGATGAAGTCTGGTTTGGACAGGGACTGGTTCCTCTGAGTTGGTTGTCTGCTATCGTCCTGATCTGTATCTACACGATTTTATGCATTGCACTGCTGCCATCTGATCGACTAATTAGATAATTGCATGAATAAACATGGTGAATGTACAGCTGTTCCTAATATAAGTGCATGTTATTTTGTTTTTTTAAATAGGAAGATAAATGAATACAAATGAAAGCATAGGTTTAAAGTTGAAAATGTGTCCTTGTTTGGTTAAATAAGATTTTCCAAAAGGTTTGTCTGTCCCTTTAATTGTTAAGTAGAAACCAAGAGTTGCTCATGTAGAATAAAATGTTCCGGGCATCAACCCCAGTTTGTCCTGGGACCTAAGTGATCAAACTTTTCCTCTCTCCTCTTTTCCTGTGTGTGTCTGGTGCGCTGTCCAATGAAGCCAAAAATAAAGCCAAACAAAATGTTGAATTTTAACTGTATCCTCTGCTGTTTTATTTGGTCTAAAGGAGAAAACTGCAGGAATGGCGAGAGGCAAAAGGTATTTCTTACAAGCGTCCTCCAATGCCAGTAAAACCTCAGGTGAGGCGCACAGTGGCTGCACCCCAGCCTTTCTGGACCTCCATGAAGGAGGAAGACGAGACTCACTCCCTTATCTGTGCTGTCGACAGGTCCCTGGCTGATTGCATCAAATTGCTTGGAGAGGTATATGGTTTATTCTCTTTTGTTGTCCTAGATTTTCCAGTCTGATGTAATAACCCACTGGATGTGTAATTAAATTCTGTTTTATTTAATTTTATTTAACTTTATTTATTTTTTCAAGGCACTTACAATATTATGGAGAAAAACCCAACAGTTCCCGCAATGACTGACTTGGTGAAAGTAGAAAAGAAAAATCTCCCTCTTTACAAGAACTGGAAGCGTGTGTAGCCATCTGCCACAACCCGTTGTTATATCTCTCTGGAATTTATGTGTTGGACACATTTTACGGTGGAAATATGCATAGACATTGTTTGATGAGTATTGTAAGGCGGGGGCGTTCTTGGAAAGAACTAGTCACCATGTTGGAAAGCTACCATATTGTTTATACTTACTAGGGGTCTGCAGAATTTGAAACATGCGAATTGTTGGACTGTGTGCACTTGTACACAGTCTCTCTCGGAAGGCATTCTAAAGTTTGATGGGAGTCTTCCTTGCACCCACAGGGTTGCCCTTCAGAACAAGTGAGGGAGGTTCTCTTGCGGCTGCCAGCAGTGTCCCAGAAGTTTGCCAAATACTGGATCTGTCAGGCCCGTCTGATGGAGCAAGAAGGCAACCTGGATGTCTTGCCCATGTTTGAAGAGGCTGTTCGTGTTGTGTTGGAGGTAAGACAAAAGATTTGCAAGGCCATTTTTAAAAATGTATTAAAATCCAGCTTGGTTTACATTGTGTGAAGGCAACTGCATCCTAGTCCACATTGAAGGACCGCCTACTCAATTGATGTTCTCTGCCACAGTCTAACAAGTCCCAACACAATTTCTTAATGAACTGAAAATATTTTACATTTCAAATAGCTAAAACCTTCATTGTACACCTGTGTGCAGTGCATTGATTCGCTCAACCTGTCCATGCCTCCCTCCCTCTCTCACTCACACACACACACACACACACACACACACACACACACACAAGCACATTGATAACAGACCTCTTTAATTAAAAGACTCTGGTTGATTTGGATTGTTGTTGGTTATAGTAGACTCATAGTTCTAGTCTCTTTAATGTCTGCTCCATAATATATCTGGTGTATTAGACCATTCTTTGACATATTGAAAGGCTTTGAGCTGGACTGCTTTATGGTAATATTGGATTAACAGGATCAGTATCATACATACATCAAACATCATGTAGTATTGTATTTAATTTGCTGGATTAGCCCAATACAGCGATACAGAATCATATATTGGAAATTCAATGTTCCTGTTAAGTTTCTACTTTTATATTTCATTGTAGCCAGTGGACGAGCTGCGGACTGTGGTGTTTGAGATTCTGAAGAAAAAGGACGAGATCCAAGGTAAATTGGCCAGGATGGACATGTTGGCTGAAACACACTCACACGCAGCCAAACTGCAAAACCATTACTGAAGAATTTACATCAGGATTCCATTTGCCCAGGGATGAAGATTTTCTCAGCATTCTGAACTTCCTTTCCTTCTGCCAAAAAAAAACATGAAGGCTTTCTTTTCCCACCTCTATCTGAGCAGGGGTTATGCAATTAGTTACCCCATTTACATCACTTAGTGTTACAAATGACATTTACCGAATCTGACCATGAAGTTGAAATAATGCCTGTGTGATTCATCGCATCGCATGAGGTATTACTCTTTGACTTTGTTACTTTTATCTTGTGTGTAATAATCACTATGTTGCACTATTTAATGTAATTTGAATGCAAGTTCTTCCTGCTGTTTTTGAATTTCTTTGTATGTGATTTTAACTCACATTTAACTCACATTTTTGGATTTTCACTATCACAACTTTACTGTTTGGTTCATTCTCACTGCCCTCCTCAGTGCAGTTTTCAGTGAGACTACTTGTCTAGTGCCAAAGGGCAGACAAACAAAGTTAGAAAATCACCGGTGAACACAGTGGAGCATTTAGCAGCTAATCCAGATATTGTTGCTATGTGTCTGCTAGATGTGTATATGGGCAACTGCTTGCTAACACATTTGCCAGATCTTTAAGAGATGATAATGTTATTGTTTGTCTTTATACCCTGTTGGCCAAAAAAGATCAATTCATGCACCTTTTAAGGTAAAATTTATTTGATAACTTCAACAGTGAAATCTAGATAATATGTTCATTCTTACAAGAATGACTCAGGTTTTCTTGTTTTTTCAGCATCTGATGCAAATGAGAAAAATGAGGACCAAATCCCAACAGTGGAGAGCTCTCCTGAGAGTATCAACAACCCAATGATGACCCCTAAACCTGTCAGAGCCCTCATCTGTGGGGAGAAAGGACACTCATCTGTAGTCAAGTATAAGATCACAGCGACTCCTGGGTAGGTTTGACTTGTTATATTATTGTTTCTTCTTTGTCGAGTTGAGTAGAAAAACCAGACTGGACTCAGCACACAGGAGGTGATTATATATAGTATATTTTTGTCATTTCACACAGAAATAAAGAGTAGCAGATAAGTAGCTGGCATGAATTTAAAGTTTTGCAATGGCTGAATCACATAAACAGCAGTCAGTGAGGGACAGACACAAATCTTTCAAAGTCAGTGATGAATATTACACCTGATGTCTTCACACTGTGGAAACATCTGAAAGAGGAAAAGAAATTCATGCATCACGAGAGATTGTGATGCTTCTTCTGTAATAATACCCTTTCTACTAATGTCACAAGAACTGATACTTTATTCTTAATTCTTAAAATGTGACTGTAATTGTTTTTCGGCACTGTAGATGTCGTTGGTAGTGGAGAAGTGATTCTTCCAGGTCTGATGACGGTTGTGTAATAACCCTACATTTCTTCTACTCTGAAGAATGCAGGCACAGTAAACAATAGTAACAACATGTGGAATAGCAGCAGAAAATTAACATACAGCAACAGGTCCACTGTGACTTGTGGAAAACCAAAACAAAAACAAAAACATGGCAAGACTTTTGCATGGAGATAGTTTGTGTTTGGCGCAAATCATCAGGGACAAGTTAAAGTCAACAAAAAGCCAGTGTGCAAACAGTGCCACAGAACATTTCAAATGACGATCTGTATACAGAATTTGAGGGTGAGTGATTTTCAGTTGTCAACTTTATATTAGCATGTCGTCAACATGTTGATGTCCTGAAATGTTATTTGTTCAATGCTTGGGAATTGCAACAGCTGGCATCTGTTGTAGCCAGAGAGATGAGATGTTTGCTGCAGCTGTAGCTTCTTCTCTCTCCTCCCAGAATATTATGGAGAGGACGGCTGGTATATGAGCCCAGCCTTTTTTAGAGGTTGGGTCATTTTGAAAAATGATGATCTATTTTGTCTTTATTTTTCGTTTAGTGGCCCCCAAAGCCAACAGAGAGAACCAGCACGTGTCAACGGTCAGGAGGTACGCTTTTTCACCCCGGTGAGAAGGTCAGTGCGAATCGAGAGAGCCTCACTCCGATACCCTGCCTCCCTCCAGGACCACGATCTCTGCGTGACCTCCTACAATGACCTGATCTCCAAGGAGGTTGAAGAAAACAATGAAGAGCAGGAGGTTGGGGAAACCAGCCCATCTTCTAATGACACGCCGATGTACATCTATAGACAGAATGAAGCCCTTAAAGACAAGGTGTTTGTCCAGCTAGTCTGCGATTAAGGTGTTCAGTCTTGGGTGCTTGAGTAAAACATATATCCATATGTGTGTCAGATTTCTTTCCTGAAAAGAACGTGCGTTTTATGCTTGTAATACTAGGACCTGACGTTTCAGGCAATGAGCTTTTTTTGTTAGGTTAGGTTTTTGTCACACTTACCTATGAAGAAATGATTGGGTTTATGCTTTTGGTCTCTGTATAATTTTATTACTTCAAATTTTGTGTATATAATGTAAAATAAATGGCTGTTTTTGAATCCTATTTAGACCTTACCCTATATTAATCCTCACTGCACAACAGGTAGCATCACACACCTGCACTCTTGAACCAGAGCCGGAATCATTTGGTTGTTTTGCTCTGCATGTGCATGGAATTTCACAGCTCTTGTGCTTATGCAAATACAGTGCTTTTTTTCAAAAGCTGAAACTGTATAAACATGTAACTTTCACCACACCTTAAAATCACATGCAGAGATCAATATGTGATGCATCGGTGAATTACAAAAGAAAGTGAATCATATTGATGCAAGTATTGCATGTCTTCACATCTATTCACATTCACATTCATTTTTAATTACAGTATTGTTCAATCTAAAAAAAAAAAAAAAATCACAAGATAAAACAAACTATAATATTGCTTAGCAAGACAAACAACATCATAACATTATGCACAGTACAGTGCATAGTATTACTGTAACAGAGTAAAGTAGATCATATTGTTTTAAGAATTTGCACCCACAGAAGAGGCAAATCCCAAAAACTGGGAAAAAAATCAAGTTTTGACTTGTTGCAGAAAGTCAGGGCCCTGCCAAAATTGTAATAGTGATTTGTAAAGACAATGCAAAAGTTGTTTACAAGTCACTTAGTCAGTTAAAACCACATTGTGCAACGACTAGTTTTTTGAGCACTGCCCACCCCCAGAAAATTTTTATTCTACAATGTCTTCTCTGCAAACTTTTTTAGATATTTTTTTACATGTATTAAATAATATCATATATATTACTTTCTACATAATATACTTTCCAAGTGAAACAATAATATTCAGAACAGGATTTTGATATGATTAAACCTTTTCATGTGCCCTCCATCATCTAATCTGACAGCCAACAAATCCAAAACCTAAATATAGGCTGCCAGAGCAGAAGGACCACAGCAGGATCACATCAGTTAACCAGCACCTACGCAGGTGAGTATCAAGTATTCAAATTTAAAATACTGCATTCTACAGATTGTTTTTGGCTTCAACACATTTTGTATTCAAAGGTATGGGCAATGTGGTTCATATAGATAGATAGATAGATACTTTATTTATCCCCTAGGGAAAATTCATGTGTCCATTAGCTCATTGTTGATATTACTAATAATAAAAGTAGTTAATAATGAATAAACAATAATAATTAGATTAGTCCAGTGTTTGCTGCACATGTAGGATGTAGGATGGTTGGTATTGTCCAAGATGGCCTTCATCTTACATTGCATGCGTCTCTCCACAACAGTCCTAAGTGAGTCCAGACTCCTGCCATGCACAGGCCCAGCCTTTTTTACCAGCTTGTCCAGTCTTTGTGTTCATGTGTGACATGCTGCTGCCCAGCAGGCTGCAGTATAAAGAGTACACTGGCCACCACTGAGACCTTTTGGTCATGGAGGTTTTCAGAAGGAGGCAATTCTTGTCGCTCCATTCACTGAAGGCCATCGTCCGATCCCTGTACTCCTCTTCCTGCCCATTCCTGACATTCACCACAGTAGCTGTGTCATCTGAGTATTTCTGGATGTGGCAGGACTCAGAGTTGTATTTAAAGTCCGCCGTATACAGGGTGAACAGAAACGGAGGCATAACAGTCCCCTGTGGAACCCCCAGTGGTGATATCCAAATAGGAAGATTTCTCCTGTAAATTACTTTTAAATAGTGTCGATTCATAATAGAAGATACCTCAGGGCAATTTTCATACAGAGCAGGTCTAGACTATACTCTTAATAATATTTACAGAGACCCAACAGTCCCCCATGAGCAAGCACTTGGTGACAGTGGCATGGAAAAAACCTCCTCTTTAATATGTAGAAGCCTTGAACAGAAGGGGCTGTAGGTGGCTTGTATTTGTAGATCCAGACTCTACAGCTCCGGAAGCAGAAATACCTGCAGAGAGCAACAGAAGGAGAGAGACGAGAAAAAAAAAAACTACGGGAGAGAGAAGAAGCCAAGCTAGGATCTATTTTAATGGGGTGTGATTGGGTGCAAATGAAAAGGAGGAGAGCTCAGTGCATCATGGAAAGTATCCCAGATGTTTTAGCTTATAGCAACATGGTTAAGAGGAACTTGATCGCTGAAGGCTCTGCAGACTCTGGAAACCACAAGTAAGGATTTGACAGGAAGCCAATATAGTGAAGCTAATGTAGGGGAAATATGATATCTCTTTTACTAGTTCCTGTCAGTACTTGTGCTGCAGCGTTTTGGATCAACTCGAGAGTCTTTAACGATCTTTGAGGCAGCCTTTGCAATACTTTTGTTCCCAACAGTCGGCCCCAGCTCACAAGTCTGGAACCACTGCTATAGATACAATTTTTCTGAAGTGCTTGAGGCCAAATAATAATAACTTAGTTTTTTTTGCATCCAGGTCTTTATGTCCTTCAGGTAACCTTGAAGTTTAGTCAATTGATCACTTTTATTGATGGGAAAAATTTTTATCATTCGCATAACAATGGATGTTTGGTCTAACACAAGTCTAACACAATTACAGAGACAAGTCTTTTGTCTGACGCAAGGCAAAGAGGAATTTGTACCTTTCCCTGTGATATGATGAAATCTAAAATCCTCAAACAAATTCTGTAGAAAGTGACTCAACTGACTGAGTGCTTCCTCAGGGAGAAAGGGAAGGATGGCACAGGTCAACAGTTGGAATACAAACCTGGAATAGCAGGTTTTTGAAGAAGAGGTTTAATTACAGCTACTTTAAAAGACTGTGGTACAGAGCCTGTTCATAATGACAAATTGATCATATCTAGTAAAGAAGTGCTGGTTAAGGGTAAAACGTCCTTTAAGTTCCTCTCCAGAAATATATGTAAAATTACTCTGCTGTGATTAATATCTTGTTTAACGTGGTTTTCCCACATAAAAAGTGAAAATCCAAAATTGGAGCTGGAAGCACATCTACACTTACTACTTTGTTTATTGTGCAAACTCCCCGCAAACGGACGGGATTGGTTCCTTACTTATATGACGTATGAAACCCTGAATCTGTTTTGGTGAGACTATCATTGGTTCACTGCAGTTCCAAGGTGGAAATACACAGTCATGGCGTTGACTGATTATTTCGCTCATGTTATTTTTTGTATCTATGGTATAAAAAAAACATCATATGGACGTTGACATGTTTAAACTTGATTTTCACTGGAAGGGGTCTTGAGGCAGCCTAGATGGGATGGGATCTGAGAGACAGGTTGATAGTTCAGATGAAGAAATCAATGAGCTTAGTTATGTCACGCGGTGAGGTCAAGTTGGGGTTTTGTCCTGTCTCCATGTCTTGTCATTTCCTGTTTTATTTTGAAAAGTAACTCTCCTCTCGTTTCAGGTCACTTGCCCTTCCTCATGTGTCACTTGTCGGAGTGTCTTCCCTGATTTCTGATTGTGTCCACCTGTTTCCCATTTGCCCTCATGTGTCTTATAGTCTGCGTCTCCCTTTGTCTTGTGCCAGAGTGTTTCGTTCCGTTCGTGCACCGCAGCCAGTCATCACAGATCTTGCCTTGCCTTGTCTCTGCCTTGATGTATGTATTCTTTACCTCC
Organism: Seriola lalandi dorsalis; assembly: GCF_002814215.2. NCBI lineage: Eukaryota > Metazoa > Chordata > Actinopteri > Carangiformes > Carangidae > Seriola > Seriola lalandi. The sequence goes on from NW_019525077.1 coordinate 339,568, forward strand.
ATGCGAGTGATTTTTTGTTGGTAGTTTCATAGTTTAGAGTCATCTGTTTCGTCAAGTTTATAGCAGTTTTTGTAGCATCCTTTGGAGTGAATTTTTGTTCTATTTGTTTTTGCCTAGGTGTAATTGTAGAGCCTCTGTTTTTTGAGAGCATTTTTAGTTGGTCTTTATAGTATAGTCAGCCTGTGCATATTCTCATTTGTCAGGGTCATAGTATCCTAAAGGAGTTTAAATCGAAAAATGTATTATTTGTCTGGGAAGACGTTTCACCTCTCATCCAAGAGGCTTCATCAGTTCATGTACGCATCTGACCAGGCTGGGACTGGTGTCTTCCCAGACAAATAATCAAGTCCAGTTGTTTTTTTTTCGATTTAAACTCCTTTAGGGTCTTTATAGTATAGAGTTCATAGCGTTTAGCTTTTGTCTTCCTCCTTGTGGAGTGGTTTTCTGTTGGTTTATTCCTTTTTGTTTCTGCAGTTTTGTCCCTCCATTTGTACTGGTTTTTGTTTTATTAGATTTTTTTTCCCTGATAAGTTTAGTCTTGTGTTGATAGTATAAATTCCATAGCTGGTTTATTTTGGTCACTCGCAGCCGCATCTAAGTCCTCTTTATAGTCCAGGCCTGACAAGTAAGTGGGGGTTGATAGGAGAAAAACTAAACCATGGAGCTAACATCCTTTGTCTTATTATGTCCTTTTTTTTTGAGGAGCAATAGAGTGTTTTTTTTCATTTGCAATGAGACTTGAGAAAAAGATATGAGGAGGAAGATTTTTTTTTTTTTTTTTTTTTTTTTTTTTTTTTTTTTTTTATAAATCATACACTTCAAGAAATAAATCCTAAATGTTGAGAATAAAGTTGAAATGTCAAGAATAAAGTTGAACTGAGTCATAAGAGGAGGATTTTGCATTTGCCTTTCGAGAATAAAGTCGAAATGTCGAGAATAAACTTGACATTTCGAGATTAAAGTCGACCTTTTGAGAAGATATCAAACAGCATATGACTGCCTCTACAAAACAGCTTGTATAGATGAACTGATTAGGAACAAAGAAATAATTTCTCTTTTGTCTCATAAACACAGTGTAGTTCTCAGCATTAGGACTTTGAAGAGATTGCGCTGAAAACTGTCTGTTCAGAAGGAAAAACCACACAAGCTTATCTAATCATGTTTAGCTACAGCACTATCAAGTTGACAGCTACTGAAAACTTTTTTTGCGTGTGGTGCAATAATAGCAATATAAAATCAAATAAATAATGGTCTGATAAAAGAGGATTCTGTGGAAAGACTAGTAAGCTAGATAGGCACATCCTGGAATTTTAAGTCAGCCAGCTAAATCGTGATGAATCGCAGCATGGGCCAGTCGTGGTGGAGTTTTTGTTTTTAAAGTGGATGGGAAGTTGATGTTACTTTATAAATCTTTTATTGAATCTGTCCTAACCTTTTTATATGTGCGGTAACATGCGCATGAAAGACAAAAACACTTGATCCAGATCGTAAAGGTGGCTGTTAAGATGACAGATGTCCCACTGACCCACCTGACAGCAATCTTAGATCTGCAGGGCCCAGTTGTTCAAAAGGTTTAATCTGGATCAAAATGATCCAGACTTTGAAATCCCTTATTTTGCCATCCAGGATCACGTGATCCATCTTACTTTTGTTTTGGTTTTTCAAAGCAAAATTGGATTGAATCACTCTGATCCAGATACAAACTTTTCAAGATTACCCAATCCGGATAACGAGTGCTCTAAATGGGACTGCATATCCCACTGAAGGTTACTAGGTGTCGGTGGCCCCTGTACAGAGGGGCCACCGACATGGCAGGTATAGTCCATCACCACTCCCATTTTGGCAGGAGAGAATACAGTAAAAGGGTGTAGGTTGGGCGTACAAAACCACTTGAGCAATACAGCACTGAGGAACTTTATGCTCGGTTTGGAAATGCTGATATTAAGTACATTGCAGACCTCGTCAGGCCAAAACTTCAGTGCAGAACCAGAAGGATTCACAGTCTATCTGTGGAAGAACAGGTCCTCATTGCTCTGTGCCTCTATGCATCTGGGTCTTTCCACCGAGTTGTTGGTGACAGTATAGGAGTGGACAAATCATGTCATAGTAATTAATATAAAGTGTCAAATGAAAGTTAAAACTGAATAATTTTGTTTGATTTTGAAAGCTATTTGGAGGATTATTTTAGGGGAACAAAATCTTTTTTTCTTAGCTTACTGTGCTGAAACGTGTAATAGCCTGATTTCTACTTGATATACTTTATCACTGTAATGGTTAAAAAAAATCATGTATAAAATATAAATAAATAAATGTGTATATACAGTATACTAAATGGTAAATGTTGTTTATTTGACCAGTTTGAAGTTAATTTAAATTACATTTTGTTCCTGAAATCCACCCTGAATCCACCCTACTACTGGGATCTACTGGCCCAGGTTCTCCACAAGGCCAGCTCCATATTGGACTTCACAAACCAACTCCTTCATTCTGAGTTCAAACCTACGGCATGAGGGAAGGGTGTTGTAAATTAACTGTAATGAATGAGTGAGATAAATCATAGTATAATAATATGATATAGTAAATCTTGATATGAGAAATGGATGTAAAATGACATGAAAATAGAAAATGGACTGGCTCATTTTAATGTTTAAACTGTTGTTTTGTCTTGTGTTTTTTTTCAGATCTTACATATAGTAAAGATGTACCGATTTCCAAGAACATGGATGTGTCGATTTGATGTAAGTGAAGTTAAGAATAATGATGACCTGATTTCCATTGATGATTATCAGCAACAACAACATGGCCCGCATTGTTTTTACCTTATGAGTCTGTGTGTGTCATCATGGCTCAGTGTGGTCCTGGAGATACCTCCTGTAGTGGGAACTACCACACAGGTGGTTTTGAAGATTTTAACAAGTGTTTACATGTTTGTGAACAGATTTCGTAACCGTGATTCTGTACCACCTGCGCAAGATATGGTCTCGAAACTTTGCAGGTGTAACCTGGCCTAAAGTTTGATGTGTTGACATCAAACTGAAGGTCAAGTTGAAAGATGAGTATACTGAGTAGTCATGTCATAATGTAGAAATAACTACTGAGTAACATGTTCTTACTTGAGATACTTGCTTATACTGATCTTATCCTATAATAATGTTTTAACAAGATTAGCTTCAAATATTCACGCGGACCAGGTTATATACTAGTGCCATTGAGTTTTTAATCCATATCAGATACACAGTATAAATATACCTTGTTGGGAAACCCTTTACTCAACATTTTAAAACATAAATTATTGTTTAACTCCACCAAGGAGGCAAATGAGATAGACATTTTTGCCAATATCTCAGGAAATTATGTGTGTGTCTTGATGTAAAAAGCAGACATATTTATGTTGTTGACATTCGTACAATTGCAGATCCAGATAATAATCCAGATTTTGTGGAAGGAAATTGTGAATTATGAATCACAGAGTTGTACCTATTGTCAGGGGTGAACAGTAACAAAGTACATTTACTTGAGTCCTGTACTTAAGTATATTTTTGGAGTATCTGCACATGAGTATTTGTGAAATGTATGACTTATACTCCAATACACTTAAAAGACAAATATTGTACTTGGACTCCACTACATTTCTCTGAAATACTCGTTACTTTAAAGCAGAGGATTTAGTCTGTGGAATGGATTTTATTTTATTTTGAAAATATGGTAGACCATACTCTGTGTTCCTCACAGGAAAAAAAACAAACAGTCACAGCCACTCTGACGCTGTCAGTCATGTGCTGCTGCATTTTTTTAACAGCTCAGTTTGAACTTAGCAGTGTCCAAATGATGGCTTTGTTAGATAAGATAAGGTTCTTCACCAGACCACCCATGTCCTTATCTTAAATCCATGTTTAAAGTCTTAGAAATGAAGAAAGACTCCTTTCATTTTAAATGTTTGCTGTGTTTAGCATGACCAAACTCCACCACTGCAAAAAGAAAAAAGAAAGAAATATTTAAATGACACCAGGTGTCCTTTTGTTGATTCAGTTGTGTTTTTCTGGCCATTTATACAGGCTTTGTAGTGTATTGTACAAGCTTTTTATTCTATTGGTTCTACAGTCAGTCATTGTATTCAGTAGGTTGTTTCAGAGTCAGTAGGTTCAGCAAATGCACTGTGGAATAAAAAATTTAGTTTTAATATGTTGGAAAAATTGTGATACTTAATGCTTAGATAAACATAATTATCCTAAAGAGAAACTGTATTGTCCTGAAGTGAACTTTTCATTATTTTGACATTGTGTTTGTTTTTAAGACAGGAGTTGTCAGAGAGGAGCGCAGTGACCATCGCTGTTCTTCCTAGCTACTGCACCCACACATTAGCTATGATAAGGCATGAATCAAGTCTCTATTGTGTCTGTCTCATATCAGCAAAGATGTGAGGTCACTCTGACATGTTCTGTGTATAAATCCTGTGTGAATTTTGTATTCTTTGAACATTTGCACTGTGAGCTTATGTGTGTAACCCCCTTGCTGCAAGAAGAAATATCCTACTCTTGTGAATTTTCAGACGGTGTTCCTGTGTTTATTTGATCATTTTCCTAACAACTTGGTCCTTCGAGCCGGATCTCAACAACCTCTCCTACTGTCCAGGACAGGACCTGAACCGTGCACGGGGGAGTCCGGGACTCCTGAACTAAAGCCCTCCAGCATAGAAATTTGCTGTTAAAAAGAGGCCAGGATCTGCTGGACTGTGGGAAGGTGACGAGATCCACGAACAGAGAGAAACCAGGACGTCTGAATCATACGGCAGGAGAGTCAAGTTAAAGACTATAAAATAGGTAAAGTCAGGTAATGACTATAAAATTGGTAAAGTCATTCATGCCTTATCATAGCTAAAGTGTGGGTGCAGTAGCTAGGAAGAACAGCGACGGTCACTGCGCTCCTCTCTGACAACTCCTGTCTTAAAAACAAACACAATGTCAATATAATGAAAAGTTCACTTCAGGACAATACAGTTTCTCTTTAGGATAATTATGTTTATCTAATCATTAAGTATCACAATTTTTCCAACTTAAATATTTTTAAAAGCAAGTAATCCAGTACTTTAAACTCAAGTACAAATTTCACTGAACGATTTTCACATGTATTGGAGGAATGTTTGACCAGGAGGATCTATACTTTGACTCAAGTATTGAAGTTTTATACTTTGTCCACCTCTGTTTAGTATTAATAGTATGTAACAATGCATGTGGCACCAGCAGCATTAAGTAATGTTTACATCAGTATATCATTCAACATGCAACTGGTAAAATTACACAATAACACAGTTGCAACACAAATTCATCCAGCTGTAGTTGTATGATTTCTCATCATTGACGTAGGTATTTTTAGAATACCACATAATCACTTAATAAATTCAAACATTCTGGTATCAAATGATGAGCTATACATATCACCTTTGACTGTGCGTATGGCAAGAATGTATCAGTGATACAGTCATTAATAGGTAATCATGTTCGTGTGAACATAGATCAGACTGGCTCTGTCTAACAAGTGCAGACAAGCCCTCAACCAGTGGTTGTGATTCCTCACATCCAAGAAGGATTTGTATTGATGGGCTTTTAACTCAACTTTCTAAAAATGTCTTATTTCTGTACAAGAGTCCAGACTCCTTTGTGCATTAGAAATTCTAAAAGCTTTACATCTATAACCTTATTTTGAGTTTATTTCAAGAAACACACTTTTATTGTTGGTTTTACATAACCCATAAGTATTATTGTGGATTAATCATAAACCTGCTAAGCATCAGTGCCTCTGATTCAGCGGAGATACTTTCAGTAATCGAGACTTGCTGTCGAGGGTGAAAGAACTTATTCTCTCTCTCTCTCTCTCTCTCTCTCTCTCTCTCTCTCTCTCTCTCTCTCTCTCTTAAAATCAGAAATGAGTTATCCATGTATTATTGATCTTTTAACTTTATTAAAATAAACTGATAGCTTTAAAATAAATTGCAAACCCATAGACTCCTAGTTCGGCAATTCGGTTGTGATGATTTGATTACTTGCAAATCTATTTGGCAATAAGAACCATTAAATGACTATTTTATCTCAGCCCAAAGGCAGCTTTTATCTATAAGCTTGTATTGTAGAGGTGCCGGTTCTAAAAATATATTAATACCCTTTCTATTTGATTCAGTTGATCACTTGGTGCATTTTTCAATGTTTCAATATAGCAGCAGTAATTAATGGTTTATAGGGCTCCTGCTTTGAAATTATGTTTGTATGTCACTGATTCTGAAGAGCAAATTATTTTTTTGTTGGAAACTTAATGCTCTCTGGATTAAATCTTATAATTAGGAAAATGTAATTTAAAGTGTCTTGGCTTGAATTGTTGCAAAGTGTTTATTGAATTTTTGTGCTTATAGCTACTGAAGCATGAGAAAACTTTTTTATGGCTCTGTTTAGGAACATATAGCAATATATCAACTGGTTTTTATTATGGTGAAATGTTAAAAATGTGCAGGAACAATATGAAAACAAATCTTGTGGCACTCTGACCTGTCCTCATTAATGAACCCCACCCTGACCACTTTCCTAAATCCCCCCTGCACGATAAAACTGTGTGTTCAGTCAGAAAGCAGAGCAAGGTCAGAGGGAGCCGTTGTTTGCCCTGAACTGAGAACAGTTTATAGCCACTTTAAAATTCATATCTGGTGTTTACAATCTATGCGGTCAATTTATGATTCCAGTAAGGAGCCAAGGGCCTATCTCAGTGTAGTACAGACTACATTAAAAGATAAAGTGACGAAATAGAAGAAAGAAAAAAAATCCTCCTCTGAGTGAATTAATGGATTTCACAACATCCCACTTTCTTGGTGAAATCGCGTGTAGTTTAAATGACTTGTTCGGTAAACGCATTCAGGTCCATCCCCATCGCCCGCTCCTCCAGTCACAGGGAGACTCACACTACGTGCGTGCGTGCCCGCGTCAGTGGGCCGGCCGGTCTTCTTAAAAAGGTTCGCACCTCTGTGCTGCATGTATGAATACCAGCTGCCCTTTCTATGAACCTGAGCTCCAACTTCGGAACTTTTCAAGACTCGTTGACGGTAAGTCATTGTTGCATTATTTATAAAACATGCACGTTGGCTTTGCATTCCTCTTCAATGTAATATCAACTCTCGCCGCGGTGCCGTAGTTTCACCTATTAAACTGTGTGTAGCTGTTTAAGTGCTGGAATGAAATGAGTGAAAGTTAATGTACGACTTCTCGCTAAGATGCATGTACCTCAGTTTTTTTTGTTGTTTTTTTTATAGAAAAATATTGCAATTGTGTAACGAGTCTAACCTGCAGTAGAAGTTTTAGTGACAGATCTATTTTTCACTTTGTTAATGCTAAAATAGAGAGAAAAAACTATATAAAAATGAAATTTTTATCCGGGCCTATTATATGCTTGTTTTCCTGGTTTCCCGCTGTATCTCAGTGTTGCTCTATCAGTGTCCCTGTCCCCTGTCCCTCAGACTGTTCTGCACTTGTAGACTGCAAGTGCCATGCAGCCATGAGGCAGTGCAGGAGGATTTGGGTCAAAGTACAGTTTAGCCAGTCCAAGTCCACTGAAAATCTAACTTGAGTACTTAGATGCAGATTATTAAGTTAAGAATATTATTAATAATTTAATTCCACTTTGTTTTGCTGGTGCAGAAGAATTTAAAGGTGTGGTATGTTTACACCTAGATTCAGTGGCAAGAATTCATTTTCAAATTTTATGATACATAATAAAAGCAGTACCTGTATAATGTTATGTAAGGTAGTAGCAGGGCAGTTGTGATGGATTGCATTAAAATAAATTTCTTATTTATTAAGACATATTTGAAGGGTATGTATTTATATTACTGCAAACGCTGTTTGCAGTATTTTAATATGAGATGCTTTTAAAACTGTGTCAGGCTTCTGCCAATGTGAACCCTTCTAGGTCCAGAGGGCACCGCAGAGTGAAGTGTGTGATATCCTGTGCTGTTGTGTTTGCAATGCTGCTCTATGATAAGGGTGTAGGCTGGGTGTAGGGGGCCTGATTTTGGCAGCAGTGTTGACTATTAGTGTTATATTAGCGTGTGGGTGTTCCAGATGCATGCTTGTCTTTTGATGACTCTTGTATGACTTTGACTTTTGTTTGGAGAGATACTCCACTCAGCTGCAAACAGATTTGTTTTGAACCTTGACAATCAGTGAAGTAAAGTTTCAAGACAAGCCCTAAACTTTCAAAGTTCCCATAGCTGAAAGGTAATGGGTAGCTGAGAATACAATTAAGGGCAAAGTATGCATGTATGTAAACATTTTCTTTCAATGTCAAAAAACACTTTGGTTCTGTTCTCTTGGAAAACTTGAGTTTATGAAGCTTCTTGAGGACTTTAGATTAATTTAATGACTCATTAATTGTTTTTCTATCCTTCCCCTTATGTCAGAACGCCGCTGAGGAGACAACATGGAAAAGTCAAACAGTTTGAAGCTTAAGAGCGACAAAGGGAAATTGGTGACAGTCAAGAATGTCAATGGTAAAATGGGACTGTGTGTTGAAGACGTTCAAAGTATTGGAGAAGGTACAACTTTTTTCTAATGATCACTACTGTTTCAAAATAACAAATTAACTGCTTTTCAGTGCTTGATAAATAATATATATATGTTTTTTATTTCCTACATTACAGTGTGGAATGATTCAAAATTTGACTTTGATCTAGGTCTGATACAAGCAGAAACAATATTCTTTACAATCATAACTTTATTGATAGACTTTACTTTGTTGTGTTACTCGCACATGTTGGAAATAAACTAAACTAAACTAAAGCTAAAAACTAAACTTTATGAATCCAATAAAATGATTAATTGATTCAGTAAATAAAAAGTCATAACAATTACACTTCAGGTGCCAATAAAAAATCTTTGATTAGGATTCTTTGTAATGAGTGGCTATGTTTTATCTTAATCAGATTTAGAATGATTATGGATTATTGGGGCAAATGTATTGACTCACTGGCACACAGTAAGTATGTTGTTTTGCTTCTATTGGTAGAGCACAAGGTATACATATGGAGCCGAAGAAACAAAAAGCAGGTGGCTTTCGGCTGGAAGTGTGGAACTGGTGATTACTACTTCCCAAAGGTGGTTAAAGACACCTCTGCTGAAAACAAGATGAAGGACAAGCTGGAGGTAAAATAAACCTTTCACAATATATATACATATATATATGTATATATATTGGAAGCAGTGACATTTAAACATAATTTCAAAGCTGGAGCCATATAAACCATTAATTACTGCTGCTATTTTGAAACATTGAAAAATGCACCAAGTGTATATATATATATATACACATATATATATACACACACACTTTCACTATATGTAAATTGACTACAGGTTGCAAAGGCATGAATTTATTATTCGTTTGCACCACACGCTGTATATCTAACGTGTCTGTCTCTCATTATCAAACCTATGGCAGACAAGAAAAGTGTCTGTAAGAAGTTTGTAGTTTTCCTTCCTCAAATTTTCACCATAATGTGATCAAGTATACTGGTCTTCTTGCCAACAGAAGAGCAGTGGGATGTAGCAACGCATATATCTGCTCACAAGCCCAACCTGATCATGAACGAAGAGTGAGATGCAAGCAGCTTAGCAGCAAAGCAGGAGAAGCTATTTCAGGTGCCCCTGGTTGTGGAAGTAAAAGTCCCATTCAGTTTTCCTGTAGACAGTGTTACATGACTCACAGTTGACTCACAATGGATTGGCACGAAACTCACCTGGTTAAATCATCAGTACAATTGGTATCAGGTGCATTTCAGCAAAAATCACCCAATTACAGAGCTTAAAACTCAGTAGCCCCAGTAGTCGTGGACGAAAGCTAGAAATTATGCTGTTTAGAAATCAGATTTTGCAGCCTGTTGATTAAATTAATTTCCCTCTCTTGGACTGTGGGTCAGTGTTGGATTAACCCAGCAATAATGTGTGTTTTTCCTTCACAAATTCAACAACGAAGCGTTTTGAATTTGCCACAGGTCTGATTCCTGCCTTCGACTGGCTTCTCCTCCCATAGCCATGGCAGCCAAAGCTCATGGGTATTGTAGTATTTTCCATAGCAAACTAATAGAAAATAGACTAATAGAATATGAATGTATCACTTTTGTTTTTAACTCCCTGTTTTTCATGAGTTGAAATAAAAGATCTAAGACTTTTTCTATGAACACCAAAGACACACACACACACACACACACACACACACACAGATACAGTGACAAGATCCTGAGGACCACTGTCCTGCCATTCATCTGCTGCCATTGCCTTATGTTGCAGCATGATGTACACAATTCCTGGAAGCCAATGTCACCCACTGAGCAAGTTTGGGATGCTCCGGATCTGCAAGTACGACAGCATATTCCAACTCAGTGACTGCCGATCAACTTAGCACAGCCACTGAAGATCAATCAATCAAAAACCTGATAAACATAAATTTAAAGCGGCCTTCTATTGTGACCAGTGCAAGGCACACCTGGGTAATAATCATGCTGTGTAATCAGCATCTTGATATGGCACAGAGATTTTCAGAGGTTGCCACCATGGCCTCATTTCTGATGACAGCTGATTTCTACAAGAAGAAGGAAACTACTGACTTTTTATAACCACTTAATAACAATACACAGGGTGTGACCATTTATTAAAAAAACATAGATTTTGTGGACAGTATCACCTGAAATCAACTAAAAAGCCTGATTATGGCAAATTAAAGAAAAAGTACCTGAAATTATTGTATTATTGTATGAGCTTTTCTGCCTAAAAATGGGCCCAAAAAAATTACTTAACATTTTTGTTTTGTGTGTTTACAGTTGGTGAGGCGTGACGTTCCAGATGCTTTACCTGAAAGCTACTGGTTTGAGAAGGTGAACAACAGACGCGGTGCATATTACGGCCTGAAATCTGTTGTCGCATCCGCGTTCCCTGATGGTAAATTCTGTTTATTTATTTTTTCTATCTATTTTGATCCCCTGTAGTCAATGTATTGCAGCAGTGGATACTCTTACTGGGGTCTCCACACATTTAGAAACAATACTTCAACGACAACAGATAAATTCTGTTAAACCTGTCGTTCAGCGACGCTCCAGACTTTCTGTCTGAGTTTGTTTGAACCCAACAATAGCACTAAACGTACTTTCTTAGATTCCTCCTTAGTCTTAGTAGACATAATACAACCATTTTTAAAGGCTGAGTTGTCCTCCACATGACTCGTAACTGATCTTTCACATTGATCATGCATTTACAATGGCAAAACACAGTTTAAAAAAGAGGATGTTTGTATGTAAAAAGTAGTAGTAGATAGTAATAATAATAATACACAGGAAATGAAATTGTGAAATGTAACAATGAACAACAAAGGAAAATGTACAAATGAAATCTGTAAAAAGTAATGTGCAATGGCTCCTTCGCATCAGCATACAGCAGGTCCAGGGTCTCGTGTGGAGAAAGTGGGGAGAGTCTTGTTTAGTTAATCATTTTTATTTTGTGGTATTTTGTGGCTGAAATTGTATTTGTATGCTTATCACAGCTTAATGAGTCATTCATTTCACTGCTTGCTCTCTGAATAGTTGCAGCTGC
>NW_019525077.1:351425-356009 GCF_002814215.2 Seriola lalandi dorsalis
TGCACCTACTTTTGAAGTGTTATGGATCATTATGTTGTTTGAAGTCCGTCCGACACGTGCCACTGAAAAAAAAGGATTCAGAAAAGGATAATAAACAAAGCTAACTTTTATATGAAGCTGTTTCCCCAGCTTTAAAACAAAATATTTACCCGTCAGGGAGGAATTGTAATGAATGTAAGCACTTTATCTATATCGGCAGTAATTGCTCTCTTAACAATCGCTGCAAGTGTGCAGAGGTCTGGCAATATTTTTAAGTAGGATGGTGAGGAATTCCAATCGTAATGTTAGGAGACAGGCTGGAACCCACAAGCATGACAACAAACACAGTCAAGTTCAGGTAACAGTAGTTTTGTTGGTCAGACAAAAAAAAAAAAATGACGGGGAAGGAGTCAAACCTGCTAATCGGTCTGTAAAGCAAACAATGGTGCAGGGGAAGGAAATCCAAAAAAAACTATCCAAAGGTCTGGGAAAATGCTGGCAGGAAAACAGGAATTGAATATTGGAAAACACTTGACAATCTAGAAGGAGAGAGATTGCAACTGGATAGGCACAAAAAGCAGAGGAAGGTGCAAGTGAAAGGAATAAGATAAAAAGAGGCTAAAAGAGGCTGGAGGGCATGACTGGATATGAAATGTCAGGAGAATAAAATACAGGATTGATAAAAGACTATGTACTGACAAGTTTGTTGAATTTTATAGCATGTCTCATATAGGAAAATCTGCAGGGCATTTGTCACAGCATGAATAAAACAAGTTCTGTGAGTGCTGTTGGTATAAACAAGACATTTGATATTAACCAGGTTCAGTTGCCCCCACTCATTTCCTATCTGTGTATTCAGAAACTGGCCCCTATCCTCATTCTCTCTGTCATTTGTTTTGCAGGATTCAACTTGTCAATTTCCCTGGATGAACTACTTCCTCTGCGCTCTGCCTGATCTGCAGCTCTGGAACAAAAACACAGTGTACTTATTTAGATCATTTGTTATTCTTGTGTTCAAGTGTTCCTCTGAAAATATAAGGCTGTACTCTCGCAATTAAACACTGCACTCCATAAAGTTGTAAAATACAATTGAGGCATTGGAGGCTTAGTTATCCCAATTCTTAATCCCTAATATGTGCCAAGCTCGAAAAATAATGGGTGCCAAACTTCCTGTAATGTGATCTTGTTGTTTTGTTACGCGTTCCCTGATGGTAAATTCTGTTTATTTATTTTTTCTATCTATTTTGATCCCCTGTAGCCAATGTATTGCAGCAGTGGATACTCTTACTGGGGTCTCCACACATTTAGAAACAATACTTCAACAACAACAGATAAATTCTGTTAAACCTGTCGTTCAGCGACGCTCCAGACTTTCTGTCTGAGTTTGTTTGAACCCAACAATAGCACTAAACATACTTTCTTAGACTCCTCCTTAGTCTTAGTAGACATAATACAACCATTTTTAAAGGCTGAGTTGTCCTCCACATGACTCGTAACTGATCTTTATGTATAAAATTGCGAGTCTCCCTTTAATGTGAAACTGTTCCTCAAATTCTTCTGATGTGTAGTGGGGAAGGGGCATTTTCTTCTTCTATTTTTTATTTATGACTATTGTATATCTGTGAATCAGGTTGGTGTTTTTTTTATATACCTACTTCACACCAGTCTCTACTAATGCAATAGAATTTGATCTAAACCTACCAGCCTGATTCAGACCTTGACGTCAATCCTTTTTAATCACATTGATCATGTTAAAAATGTGGTTGTGCAGTTAAAGCATTCCATACTTTACCAGCAATTAAACAACACCTGAAACTGAAACTGTACCCTCTTTGAAGTTTTATCCATACCATTGGTTGTTGCATACTTTTTCATGTCTTGTCTTGCTGGTGTTGGAAAGAAAAGGCTTTATATATACAGTACAGTATAGTATATATATTATATATATATATATGCATATATATGTGTGTATTTTTGTTTTTAATAAATCATTGTATATTTTGAATGGTGTCCCGGGCCCTCATTTATCAGTGTTGCAGACAAACTGTTCCTTAACCATGCGTGCGATCAATTATAAATAGAGTGGGGATTCATCAATGTGTACTCACAGTACAGTTGAGAATGTGCATTAATTTATGCACACCTTTGACCATGCGTACGCAAACCACCTTCTGGTAGAGAAGTCGAACTGCTAATTAAATGCCATCCTCCCAAATAGCGAAAGGATTGACATACAAATCATAAACTATAAAGAATAAAAGGTAAATCATTAGTTTATTCATGTATTTGTTTTCTAGACAGTTAAGTAGTTTTCTCATGGTGCTCCTGAATTCATAAACATGAAACCATTGTTAGAGGATCTGGCAGAAGCTGCATTATGCAGGGAGAGGGCAGACTTTTTCACTAAGCAAACTTACTAGTTTTGCAAGGTTTTTTTTTTTTTTGCAAGGAATATTGATTTGAACTCTGTAACCAACTCTCTTTATTATTAAGTCGTCACAGTGACATACATCATTTAAGTGCTATCATTAACTCAGATGTCTCAAACCTCAATTAACTTTCCAATTAAATAACATAATCATTGCGTAATGAGACTTGTGGAACAAAAGTTACCTTTTGCAGCATTCAGTGTACAGTGTCTTTCTTTACAAGCTGCAAAACAGGGAGTGGGCAGAGTAATACATTCTTTACAGTACAGTCAATTAACATCTTCCTGCACGCAGCAACTATGGTACATCTGAGTTACAGCAGCACCCACACAAGTGCCAGTAAGAATATTCATTGAGGTTTTCATGCAGCTTAAAGGGAATTCAAAGACATCTGAACTATCTCTTGCAAAAATAAAAGAAATCATGAAAAACAGATAAAAGCTATAATAAGTCAACATTACACAAAACAGAAAACAACTCTGAAAGCATCAACAGCAGTGACCTATTAAGTGATGATAATGAAAAAGATAGATTAACAAACAGGAAACGTGGGCGCTCCTGCAAAAACGTCTGTTGTTCACCTTCTCAAACCAGTAACTTTCAGGTAAAGCATCTGGAACGTCACGCCTCACCAACTTAAACACACAAAACAAAAACGTTAAGCAATTTTTTGGGCCCATTTTTAGGCAGAAAAGCTCATACAATAATACGATAATTTCAGGTACTTTTTCTTTAATTTGCCATAATCAGGCTTTTTAGTTGATGTCAGGTGATACTGTCCCCAAAATTTATGTTTTTTTAATAAATGGTCACACCCTGTAGAATTGTTATTAAGTGCTGTGGGTTTGGGTTAAGGTCACCACTTTGTTAAGGTTAGAACACCTGACCTTGAGTATCATTAAGAAGAGTCACAATCACCACGGGGGGATTTGCTAAAGCAATTGATGCAGCTTTTATTGAGAGGGCAGTGTCAGTCTTCTCTGTAGGGGTTTATTACCACTCAATAACAACTTTTTACTGACAAAAACTATATACATTAACATTTTGCATCCTTATTTTCAGGTAGATGGCAGGGATTTTACTAAAAAAGTATTTCATTTGATTTGATGAAAGAAAGTAGGACATCACATTTGGAGTGGGTGTGTATTACATGACATAAGGAAATGCAAAGATAAGATATGACACATGCTGCCCAGGAAAGCTAATCCAAGCTACCTTTGCACACCAATTTTGCACACCATGTACACATTCTCTCATTGATTAAACTTCTGCAGAAGCTCCAGTGCTCATGCAACATCTCTACAAGTTTCCTGGCTCTGTTCTATTACGGAGCACATGACAGAGATGGTTGACAGATTCACGTTGAAGCAGCAGGTGCAGCATCAGGTAGCACTGAGGTGTGGAGCTCAGGAATTTCAAACCTCTGCCAACACATACATGCAGCTGCAACTATTCAGAGAGCAAGCAGTGAAATGAATGACTCATTCAGCCGTGATAAGCAGGATCTAAACCTGTGTGCTTGTAAGCTTGTGAGTAGGGGGCCCGCTTAAAACTCAGTAGCCCCAGTAGTCGTGGACGAAAGCTAGAAATTATGCTGTTTAGAAATCAGATTTTGCAGCCTGTTGATTAAATTAATTTCCCTCTCTTGGACTGTGGGTCAGTGTTGGATTAACCCAGCAATAATGTGTGTTTTTCCTTCACAAATTCAACAACGAAGCGTTTTGAATTTGCCCCAGGTCTGATTCCTGCCTTCGACTGGCTTCTCCTCCCATAGCCATGGCAGCCAAAGCTCATGGGTATTGTAGTATTTTCCATAGCAAACTAATAGAAAATAGACTAATAGAATATAAATGTATCATATTCCAACTCAGTTACTGTCGATCAACTTAGCACAGCCACTGAAGATCAATCAATCAAAAACCTGATAAACATAAATTTAAAGCGGCCTTCTATTGTGACCAGTGCAAGGCACACCTGGGTAATAATCATGCTGTGTAATCAGCATCTTGATATGGCACAGAGATTTTCAGAGGTTGCCACCATGGCCTCATTTCTGATGACAGCTGATTTCTACAAGAAGAAGGAAACTACTGACTTTTTATAACCACTTAATAACAATACACAGGGTGTGACCATTTATTAAAAAAACATAGATTTTGTGGACAGTATCACCTGA